>NW_024113944.1:0-63751 GCF_003073215.2 Triticum urartu
TTTGAGGGGTACAAGAACCTGCCGGGAGCTCCGATCGGGAACTGTAGCACAAAAATAAAAGCGCCAAACGGGTATCGAGCAAAGGATCTCGTACTAGCGTAAATGCGCTACTACCAATGGAGCTAGCAGCTTTAATTCTCAAAATACAACGCAAACATTTAAGAACGAACTACCGAGCGCAAATCCAATTTTTTTTCAGAATTTCAAACGCATTTAAAAAAAACTGAATGTTTTGTGAAACGCAACTACTTTTCAATACCGTGAACATTTTTTTTTCAAAAACTACCACATTTTCGAAAATCATGAACAATGTTTTGATATGGGAACAATTTTGTAATCCCAAAACAAAATTTGTAAAGGTAAAGAAATTTATGAAACCGTGAACATTTTTTGAAATGTGAATAAATTTTGTAACCGCACATTTTTTGAATTGTGAACAAATTTTGAAACATGAACAAATTTCAAATTGACGAACAAAATTTGTGAATATTTTTTGAATTATGAACAAATTTTGAAACCGTAAACATTTTTCGAATTGTGAATTTTTTTTGAAACATGCATAAATTTCAAATTCGTGAACAAAATTATAAAACGGCGAACATTTTTCAAATCTGCGAAAAAATTTGAAAATTGCGAACATTTTTCTAATTGTGAACAAATTTCAAAATTCGTGAACAAAATTATAATGTTGTGAATTTTTCGAATTCTGAACAAATTTTGAAACTGCAATTTTTTTTCTAATTGTGAACAAATTTTAAAACATGAATAAATTTCAATTTTTTGACCAAAGAACAGTAGGGTAAATCCCCTACTGTGAGTCATTTTCATTTATAAAGAGAGTATCCAAATTACATAATCAATTGATTGTTGGGGGGGACAACCAAGAAGATACAATCTAGGGGGAGGAAAGTAAGGAAATTATTGAAAAATTAAATATTGTCTATCCATGAAGACATGCCCTCTTTTAGAGTGGGTTTAGCCCTTAGCATGGTCATTTTGAAATATCTCACAAAGTCAATCTTGCAATCATTTATTGAGCAAGGTATCCCTTCAAAGATCATCCCATTCCTTTGGTTCCATATGCTCCAGCAACCAAGAATCATGATTTCCATGAAGTGGTCAATTTTATATCTGTGTTTAGCATCAATAATCATATTGTTGATCTCCATATCCGAATTCCATTCAAATCCAATGTTCCACCAGAAACCTTGACTAAATGGACAAGTGAATAGAAGATGAGTCCTGTCTTCATAGTCTTCATTGTTGCATAGAACACATATAGTGGAATCCAGGTGCATGCCTTTTCTGGTCAAAAGATCACATATATTTTTTTTGTCATTTAGCATGAGCCAACAGAAAAATTGATGTCTTGGAAGACAACATGATTTCCATATCCATTTAAATGTGTCAGCTGCATCTTCACCATTCATAAGGTATCCATAGATCTTCTTTGTAATGTTCTTATTGTTACCCCAGTTGAAGGTCCATGTCTCCTTATCATCCGAGTTTTTGATATTGTTTAGTTCTCCTGATAGTAAGTGGAATTGTTGATGGGCTTGAATGGAGAGTGGAAGTTGGAACAGACTATAAAGGTTATCCAGTTCTTGGCTTCTTTGATTGATATGCTTTCCTTTTGGGTAAAAGAGTGAAGCTCGGGGTATTTAGTTTTCCTAATATCTCCATTCCATATGTCATCCCATAGCATATTAGTGCAACCAGATTTGATGTCACAAGTAGTCATTTCCTTGAAAAAGTCATACATTTTCATGCAATCTTTTCACCAAAAGGATCCTTCGCTCCTGTTGTAATGAGGGACCTCATTGTTGTGGTAGTGAGCTTCCCAGATTAATTTTACCCATGGGACATCCACTTTGTTATAGAACTTGAACAAGTGCTTTATGAGAAGAGCTTTATTTTGTTCTCTAAGATTCAAAACCCCTAGTCCTCCTTGCTGTTTGGGTTTACATATCATCTCCCAGCTGGCCAGGCATTTACCACCTTTATTGATTTCATTTCCATACCAGAGGAAAATTCTGCTTGATTTATCCACATGGTCCAGAATGGTGACATGGACTTTAAGAGAACACATGGCAAATATAGGCATTGAAGCAACAACAGAGTTGACATAAGTGAGTCTCCCAGAATGGTTCATGAACCTGGCAACCCCTGATAATCTCTTATCAATTCTAGATATAACCGGGATGAGGTCATGAACAGAGGGTTTGGTGGTGCCCATAGGTAGCCCAAGATAGGTGAATGGAAGGCTTTCAACTTTACAACCAAATGAGTTTGCAAGATTGTTGATTGATTGTTGATCCATATTTATTGGAATCATGGATGATTTGCTGTAATTAACAAATAGCCCAGTGGACATACTGAATAGATTAAGCAGGTATTTGAGATGGCTGAGTTGCTCTTCATCAGCAGGCATGATCAATAAAGTATCATCGGCATATTGAATAATAGGGTAGTCAAGGCCATATGCCTGATTTGTGGGGAGAGTGATTTCACCATTTGCCCAAGCAGCATTAATAATAGACTGAAGAAGATCAGCAGCAATGATATATAGAAGTGGAGAGTGAGGATCTCCTTGTCTGACTCCTCTTTTACATATAATTTTTTCCCAGCAACACCATTTAACAGGACAGATGTTGATGCAGTATTGAGTATATTGGTTACCCAATTTATCCATCTTGGACCAAATCCCTTAGCTTTCAACATGGCAATAATTGCATTGTATTCAATCTTGTCAAAAGCTTTCTCAAAATCAAGTTTGAGTATGATGATAGGTTTTCTAGACTGATGGCATAGATGAATGTATTCAAATGAAAATCCCAAGCCGTCCTGGATATTTCTCCCTTTTATGAAACCATATTGATTCTGATGAATGACAGAGGTAATGATTTTCTGAGCTCTATTGGCCATTAGTTTTGTGATGATTTTGAGAGGAAGGCTGACCAAGGAAATGGGTCTGAAATCATTCATGTCAATAGGGTTTGTAATCTTTGGGATGAGAGTAATAAAAGCAGTATTAATGCTCTGAATATCAATGTTCCCTTCAAAAAAATCCCAGATCATAGTGTAAATATCTTGTTTGATGATATCCCAACATTTCTTCAGAAATAAGCCATTAAACCCATCAGGTCCTGGTGCTCTGTCAGAGTGGATGTCTTTAATAACTTGGTCAATTTCATCCATGGAAAAGGGGGCCTCAAGTTCAGATAGATCTTTAGGCTGAATAAGTTCCTCAAGGTTGAATAACATAGGGGGGTTGATAGCTTTTCCCAATCTATCTTTGTATGATTTCCAAATAATGGCAGCCTTGTGATCATGATTTTGAAAAGGAGTCCCATCTTCATCTTGTAGAGAAGTTATGAAATTCTTCCTGTAGCTTTGGGTAGCCATGGCATGAAAAAATTCAGTATTTTCATCATCAAGCTGAATACTCCTCATCTTAAACCTGGATTTCCAATATAATCTTTTGACTTCCAATAACTTGGCTATGTGATTCTCGATAATAGTTCTGAAGTTTGCTTCAATAGTGCTCAGATTACTTTGATCCTCAATGCCATCAATCATAGATAGAACATAGTTACAAGCAAAAATATTAGTGCTAAGTTTTGATAGATTTTTGCTCCATTCCTTTAAACCCATTCTGAGACATTTGAACCTGGCAGCAGTATCCTTGGCAGAGTTTGTCAATTGTTGATTTATGTTCCAACATTGAATAACAGTCTCATAGAACTCATCAAATTCAAGCCAATAATTTTCAAATCTGAATATAGAGGATTTTGGAATATCACTGCCTATCTGAATGTGAATAGGAATACGATCTGATGTGAATCTAGCAAGTGGGTGTGCTAAAGTATTTGGGAATGTCAGGGTCCAGTTGGCAGAAGTAAAAATCCAGTCAAGCTTTTCCAGTAGTGGAGAGTCCTGCATGTTAGACCATGTGAAATTCCTACCCTTGATAGGTATTTCCACAAGATCCTGTTGTTGGAGTAGGTTGTTAAATATAAGCATATTATTGGTGTCTCCTCCTAGTCTGTTTCTGTCAAGTGGGCTCCTTATTAGATTGAAATCACCCATTAAAATCCAATGATCCATCTGAGAGGCATCAATATTGCTCAGCCAATCAAAAAATTCAGTTTTGTCATCATTGTGGCAGGGTCCATAAATATTGCTGATGTAGAAAATGTTCCCAGATAGATTGCATGATAATCTCATAGTGATTTGGTATGTATTTTGGCTGACAACAGATCCTGTAAAGAGACTGCCATTCCATATAGTAATAATCCCTCCTGATAGGCCAACAGAGGCAGTATATGCAAATTGGTTGTATCTTCTAGGTGAAAAATTTCTGAGGTAAGCTTGGTCAAAATAATCTCTCTTAGTTTCTTGCAAGCAAATAATGCCACAGTTGCTTTCTTCAATTTTTGCTCTAACATCATCCCATCTAATCTGGGAATTTATCCCTCTGACATTCCAATTTAGTATGTTCCAGTTTCTACTCATTGATCAAATTAGTAGGACAGTGATTATCTTGGATAGATTTAATCAAATCCAAAGAAACATGGCAACAATCATAGGATGTGATGAAATATGACAGCCATGTGAACTGATGAATCATAATGCTAAGAAGCATCAGATACATACTCCATTGACCATTCAGACCTCTTAAAACATAATATAAATAGTGCATGATGTTCCACTCACAAACATATAATATGGAGTCTGACTCCTTACAACCCAGGTTCTTAATAAAAACAGATAATATAGTCCAAATGCAGATAAAGTAAACAGACTTTCTGAGTCCATATAATATTGATCTTGATATAACAAGACCAATTAAAGCAACTAAGTTCTTCATTCATGGTCCGTCTTGGCCATCAGCTTCTCTTCGGAAACCTCCTCAGGAGGAATCATGCACTGCTTAGTTGCAAGAGCTTGGATTGTTCCAAGTGGAAGTTCGGGTGGTGGAGGAGCAGTTGGGTCTCTGACTTCATGCTCAAATTCAGTGTTCAGATTCTTCTGGTAGTTGCTGATGTTTTTGGCTTTGTTTGCAGCAGCTTCGTTCTTGAAGCCCACACTCAGACCAGCAAGGCGGCGGCGGCGCAGATCATTTACATCAAATGGAGCATTGGACTTCTTCCTTTTGTTGACCACATGCACGGAGGGGATGGCAGGAGGAGCAGTTGGTTCCTTGGGCAGCCCCTGGGATGGCTCAGCAGATGGAGAGTTTGGGTTACTGGCCATGAAATCTAGCATGGCAGGTGACATGTCAGGTTCATGCCCATGCAATAGGGCAACAACAGAAGTTTCAGATAGATCCAGCTCTTCAGAAATCATAACAGTGGAGATCAATGGTTCAGGTGGGGTTTCAGTAACAACAGTCAGCAGGCATTTCTTCACAGGACCATGGACATCATCAACATTGATCAACTGGACACGGGTACTGACCACAGCAACACCTTCTAGCATCTCAAGAACATCAGGTGCAGTGGAGATAATTTTTGACATCATGTCATGCAGAGCGACAAATGCATCAGCAGCTTCAATTGCAGGTTGAAACGACTGATCCTGATGAGCAATCTCAGGGTCTTGGGGTGGGGTGTTCACCATGGGTATGTCCTCTTGTGCATCTTCAAGGGCATGGTGGGCAGCAGGCGCAGCATGAGGGTTTTCATTGTGTACAAAATCAGCATCGTGCCATATACCACCAAATGGAGCATGAGGCATGGGGTGCAAGACACCGTCAGGGGGATCGGATCTTCATCGCCACCCATAGCCCCAAGGAGTTCAGTTGACAGAATATACACATCACTAGTCCAAGACTGCCCATGGCCATAATCATCTAGGCTTTCACATATGACATGACTGACAGGTATTTCCAAAAGATCAGGCACTCTAATCTTGACCAATATACGAGCTCTATTGGATAAATCTCTATTCCATACTAAAAACTTAGCAAACCCACTAACAGATTCACGGACTTTATCTGGCGTCCATGCCTCAAGAGGGAAATTGACCATCATGATCCAAACATCATGGGAGAAAGTGTAGTCTCGATAGTTTATACCTCGGTCATGGCGGATCACACGTAGTGTCGAGTCACCTACGAAGTAGGGACTGTTGGCGATAGCAGTGTCGATGTCGCAGGCGTGCTGGAAGCGGACGAGAGCGGCTCCCATGCCGCACCTTGATACTTCAGCAATGCGGAAGCCACGCTCATGGTCAAGATAGTGACGAATGAGCATGGCGTCCGTGTCGAACTGGTTGGGGTCCGGCGGGGGGGCGAGGGAGATGATGGCCCATTCCCCTGATTGGACCAGAGCTTCTCCGCCAAGGTAGTGGAAGGATCGACGACGGCGGTCTCCATGGGCTTCGATGATGGCAGTGCCTGGGGGAAGGAGGGGGTCGCATGGGTAGGTGGCCATGGTGGCAAAGGAAGTTGGGGCGACAATGGAGAAACACGACGGAGCAGAGCAGGGGTGTAATGGAGAGCAGGGGGTTTGGCAGGCCTGGCGGTCGAATAGAGGGGGAGGGGTGGGGTTTTGGGGAGACGAGTCGTCGTCTGGGTTATCGGGTACGGGTGTGGGGGGTGAGGGGGAGTTTGGTAGGATTTGACCCGATAGACAAGGGTTTTGTTTTTGGATAATAAACAGAAACGGGAAATATGCTCGTAGCGATAACAAGATCGGCATCTAAACTGATTTTTGCAGTCGATACATAGGTGCCCAGAGGATAAGCATTTACCGCAGAAAGATAAAAGAGGAGTCTGTTGATGGCCAGGTGGGTCTAGTTCGGTGCGGTGGGCTAGAATGGGTCGGTGGTTGGTGATGGAAGTGGGCTGGGCTCCAGTCACAAGAAGGGTGGTGGTGGGCTGTGGTGATTCGGTAGGCCTCAAAGTTGGGTCTTTGCGGATAGAATTTTGAAAGGAGATAATCCCGCTCGCCATTGGCTCGTGATCCGAGGTTGACGAGGTATTGTTGACGGCAGCCGGAGTTGAGCATGATGATGGGTTGGGTGGACGCCGTGCACCGATGGGAACAGAATTTGCACCGGTGAGATGACCTGGAGGGGTTCTAGAGACCGTAGTCCATTCGTGATCTAGCTCGTAAAGCCATAGATTGTATTCTCTAATCCATGATGGTCCACCAAAACCCCAAAGGTGAAAATGACATGAAAAGCTGGGGCATCGAAAAGATCTTAAGCGGTAGATCATAAATCCAACCACCTTTGATATAACAGAGAATTTAAAAACTTGTCCACGAATGAGAGAAACATTGAGATGGGATGGAGACCCCCCAATGCAAGCCTCTAGGGCTAAGCCAACGTGTTCAACATTTAGGAGGAAGGAAGAATGGCTAAAGGAGACCACCAGATGAAATGCGTGGTTGGGACCGAGGCAATGAACAGAAGTGGAGAATCAGGCTCTAACCTTGTTGGCAATTTCCACCCCCGGAGAAAGGTCCAGGAGAGGTGGCACCATCTTGGCCGGAGGGATTCACAAAGTTGGAGCACCATGGATCGCCGGTGGAGTCGCCCTAGGAGTCGCCAGAGAGGTGGTGGAGGGGGGAGCCATGGTGCATAGTGCCTTTGACCACCTTATCCCCCCTTTTGGACCCATGAATAAATTTGAAATTCGCGAACAAAATTATAAAATTGTAAACAAATTTGAAATTTCGAACAACGTGAACAAAATTTTGGAACACGAACAAATTTCAAATTCATGAACAAAATTATAAAATTATGAACATTTTCATTAAACCGTGAACATTATGAAAATAGAAACAAATGAAAAAGCAGAAAAAAGAAAATGAGAGAAAAAGAAAACAAAACAAAAAACGGAATAAAGAAAAACCAATTCAAGGAACCTTCTAGAAGTTTCTCAAAACCAGAAAAAACCAGCTGGGAACCTCTAGAAGGTTCCCAAAACCGGGAGCGTTGGAACGGTTAAACGGGCCAGCCCGTTGCGTCGCTGCTCGGTCGCTCGCCTGTGCGAAGCGCCGGCAGTTTGATGCAGCGAGCGGCAAATAGGATTTTCGGAACCTGCCGACCTGGTGGCTCGGTGGAGATCCACGTCCTGCACGGTAGGTATAAGGGCTGACCGAAAACAAGCCCAGTGGATGGCCCTCAGGGGTTCCGGCCTGCACGGGAGCCGAAGCCAACATTTCGGCCCGGGGTAAACTCGGACCGGGCCGTTAATCGCTACAACATCGCAGAAATCGTAGTCCATGTTGCGATCCGTGTTTTTTTGAGAGAAAGAAAAATGTTGCGATCCGTGTCCAGCGTTGTGGAACTTGGAAGTAGTCCAGTCACTGCTCCAACCGTTCAAACGCCTCCGACCGCTCCCTTGCCGCCATCTCCGACACCCCCCGCACCACGCACGCGCCGTATAAATCAGCACCAAGCTCCATCACTGATCCTTAACCCTCTCAGCCTCGGTGCATGCGAGAGTAGGCAAGCCGACCCCAAGACCCGATCATGGCCAATCCCCCCTTCCTGCTCACGCTCGCCGCCGTCCTCCTGCTCCTCCCGGCGACGCCGGCCAGCGCCGAGGCCGCCGCCGCCGCGCCCGTGCCCTTCGACATCGTCAAGATCCTGTCCGGCTTCCCCGAGTTCAGCGACTTCACCTGCATGCTGGTCGACACGGGAGTGGCCCGCTCCATCAACGCCCAGAAGAAGGTCACCGTGCTCGCCGCCAACAACACCGGCCTCCCCACCGCCGCCCTCCGCCGCCTCCCGCACCCGCTCCTCGGCGACCTCCTCTCGCTCCACGTCGTCCTCGACTTCCTCGACCCGGAGAAGCTCGACGCGCTGCGGCTTGGGCGCACGGGCAAGGGCTCCAAGGTCACCACGCTGCTGCCGGGAGACGAGCTGAAGCTCCTCCGCGTCGCCGGCGGCGAGAAGGGCCGCATCACCTTCTCCTACGCCGGGCCCATCGGGACCGGGCCGCAGCCACTGAATGCCACGCTCCTCAGGGTCGTCACCGCCCAGGCGTTCAACGTCATGGTGCTCCAGGTGAGCGGCCTCGTCCTCCCGGGGATGATGCCCGCCACGACCGCCTCCCCATTCGACGTAATCAAGATCCTCTCCTCCTACCCGGAGTACAGCGCCTTCAGCTCCCTGCTCACCCAGACCGGGCTCGCGCGCGCCATCAACGAGCACCCCATTGTCACCATCCTCGCCGTCAACAACACCGCGCTCTCCAACGAGCTCCAAGGCCTGCCGCGCCTCCCTATGCCGGCGCTCGCCGACCTGCTCGCGCTCCACGCAGTCCTCGACTTCCTCGACCAGGAGAGGCTCGACGCGCTGCGCCAGGGCCGAACGGGCGACGGATCCATCGTCACGACGATGCTCCAGGGGACCGGAGCCGGCGCGCGGGGCCGCGGCGTCGGGTTCGTCCGCGTGTCCGGAGGCGACACCAGCCGCATCACGTTCTCCTCTGGCGCGCCGGGCGGGGGCGCGCGACGCAACTCCACGCTTGTCAAGGTGGTCACCTCGCAGGCGTTCAGCGTGCTGGTGCTCCAGGTGAGCGACCTCATCCTCCCGCCTGGCATCGTTGCGCCCGCACCCGGACCGCAGAACCCGAGGGCTAGGCACATGTCGCTGCCTCCCACCCCGGCCCCAGCGCCGATGCAGCAGGTCCCGTCCCCGGGCATGCCGGAGCCTGAACCGGAAGTGCCGGACACCACGCCGCCGCCATCTACGGTCATCCCGATACCAAGTGTGCACGGCGGCGTGGCGGCCAAGATACCAGAAGCCGCGGCCGGACGCGGAGCGGTGGGGAGCTGGTGGAGCGGTGCCGGTGCGGCGTTGGGGGTCATGGCCTGCCTGCTTGGACGTTTGTAATGACTAGGGCAGTTTTTGCTAGGGTGATGTTCGGCTTAGCTTCGATCCAGTTTGTTCTTTCATTTTCTTTTCTGTTCAGTGGTTAGTTTGGAACAGCATCATGCAGTTTTCCATTTGTTTAGATAAAGATAATGGGTGTATTTGGGACGTAATGTGTTGCGTGATGATCCATTTTGTACCAGGGTTTTGCTAGGTTTCAATGGACAGAGATTTTCTTAAGTCTCAATCAATTCAGAAAAGAAAAATACAGCTTGCACTTCTTCACTAAACTAAAGTTGCATTTTCCTAGATCGATTGAGAAACCTTTATGCTGATGAAGGACAAAGTGGTGATAGACTTTACATTTCCTTGTTTGTTACTCCTTCAATCTCAAAATGTAAGAAGTTTTTTGACAAGAGGGGGTATTAACAAGTAGCCTAAGAAAAATTGTGTGCAAGTCCAGTCAGCCAATCCTCACTCGACAGCTTCCTCCTTATTTAGGAAAAAGCCAAACCATGCGCGGATGGATCCTTTTTTCAACCTTGATTTTGCAGAGAAGAAGATGAAGGCAGAGTGAGCATGGAGCTCCGTGGCATCGAGATAGGACACCTCAACATCCCCTGTGAGGCCTTGTCGGTCGAATTAAATAGCAACCTCGGTCGAGGCGAGGCAGCGATGGAAGAAAAGTTGGGCGGCTGGAGAAGGAAAAAGGGTTTGTATATATAGTTGACTTACACAAGGAAAAAGGATTCTTATATGTTAGAGTTGTGTCAAATATTATTATACAAGATAGGTTACAATTGGACTCAGAGTCTGTAACATCTCAAATTTCCAATTTAAAATGTTATACATAGGTCATCATATGCATATCATATTTCATTTGCATTTTGGCTTTGTGATCAAAAAAAAAATCCTAAGCAACTCAAGGACCCACGGAGAGAGTTGGGGATTTTATTGTTTTCATATTTGAATTTTCTCAAATATTGAAAAGTGGATCATTTTGGTTTTAATTATTTTTCTTTCCAAATAATATTTCCAATATTAAAATATATGAGAGGAGATAATATGACTTCTCCAAAGTAATTGAAATATTGGAGGAAAATTTATTAAAATCAAATAAATTATTTTATTTGGATTTTAGCGCTATTTTATTTGAATTAGAAAAATATGCATTTTTCAAAATTTCATTTTTAGGCCAAGAAAATGTTTACTTTGTTCTAAATATTTTATTTAGACAGTGAAAATTTGTTTTGGCATTTTTTAAATTTTTTATTTATTTAGGATTTTTCTCGGCGGAATCGTTTCTTTTTTTAAAAAATCCGGACAGAACTGGGCCGAAGGCCCAGCCGGCCCACCACAGCGCGCCGCCTTCCCGCTCGCCCGCGTGACCGAGCCGAACTCCGGCCAGAGTCCGGGTTGCCCCCGCCGCCGCGGCCTACCCCTCCCCCAAGTCGGCTCCGCCCCCCTCCTCTTACATAGTGCCGCCGCCGCCCCTTGCCACCACCTCGCCCCGCCCCGCAGCAGCAGCGCAGCCGCCGCCGTCGCGCCACTTCGCCGCCGCCGCAGCCCCACGTCGCCTCGCCTCGCCCCGCCACCTCGCTGCCCGCCGAAAAGCCGTCGCCCGCCTGCCGGAAACCTCCGCCGTTGACCGGTCGGTTTTTCTTCATTAATCCCGGTTTTTTTAGTTTCGCGGTTATTTTCCTTAGATCGGTTTTCGTTGGTTTATTTACTTAGCGGACGTTCATCCTTTCGTTCGTTTTAACGAACGTTGTTCGCCGGTTAGGTTCAGACAGCGAACGTTCATTCGTTAGTCTTTTCTTTTTATTTTATTTTCGGCCAGGGACCTATCCGCGATTATTTTTATCGCAGATTAGCCTCTGATCTTCAAACCCTCGCCGTTTCTTAACCGTTTGCCCAAATCCAGTGAAACCAATGCCAAAATCTTCGTCTCGAACCCCTCTTCCTGTTTAATCAACTTGAATAGTGTTTTGACAAATTAAAATTTGGTTTCAAGCAGATTTGTCTACGAAGTTCTTTTGACCGTAGTTTCAGTTCTGTATCTCCGTTTTGATTGATTCTTTTTTTTGCAAATCGAACCTCTTTAGTTGAACCTTCCGTATGGATCTTCTTAGTTTTCCCCTTGCATCTTTGCTTGAGTGCTTATGCATGCTATTGTTTGTTTGCGCTAGAATTCCCAGAGTGCGTAGCGTGCTACTACGAGTCACTAGGTTTTGCGGATCATCAGCAAGGCAAGGAACACTTTGATCATATCTCTTTTACTCAGTTTTTATGCATTAGTTACAACCCTCAAACATTACATGAGTAGGATCTCTTAACTTGTGGGATTGGTTGCGGGCACCTGGGGATATACCAGTGCTGTCTTTTTTGGTTCGCCACCCAGGCTCAAAGGGATCATAAGATTATTCATGCTGGAAACTTCCGTGTGCAGCCACAAGCCATTATGGGCTCTGCATAGTTGAGTAAGTTGTGGGGATCCTTTCTATGATTGGCTAGCAGATGTAGGGGATTGTAGGTGTACCGGCCTATCTATCGGTTAAGGGGACCTCTTCGGAAAGACTGTGTCTCGGTCATCCATTTCTCAAACACCATGTAGTGCGAGAAATACAACGGAGGAGATCGAGTCTTGTGGGGAAAGGTATGCAAACTGTTGGGGAACGTAGCAGAATTTTTAAAATTTTCTACGCATCACCAAGATCAATCTATGGAATCATCTAGCAACGAGGGAGAGAGGAGTGCATCTACATACCCTTGTAGATCGCGCGTGGAAGCGTTCAAGAGAACAGGGTTGATGGAGTCGTACTCGACGTGATCCAAATCACCGATGACCAAGTGCCGAACGGACGGCATCTTCGCGTTCAACACACGTACGGTTGTGAAGACGTCTCCTCCAACTTGATCCAGCAAGGGGGAAGGAGAGGTTGATGAAGATCCAGCAGCACGACGGTGTGGTGGTGGAAGCAATGGTGATCTCGGCAGGGCTTCGCCAAGCGCAGGGAGATGGAGGGGTGTCACGGGAGGAAGAGGGAGAGGCCAGGGGCTTGGGTGCGGCTACCCTCCCTCCCCCCACTATATATAGGGTGCCTAGGGGGGGGCGCCGGCCCTAGGAGATCCAATCTCCTAGGGGGGCGCCGGCCAAAGGGGGTGCCTTGCCCCCCAAGGCAAGGGTGGCGCCCCCCACCCCTAGGGTTTCCAACCCTAGGCGCAGGGGGAGGCCCAAGGGGGGCGCACCAGCCCACTAGGGTCTGGTTCCCCTCCCACTTCAGCCCATGGGGCCCTCCGGGATAGGTGGCCCCACCCGGTGGACCCCGGGACCCTTCCGGTGGTCCCGGTACAATACCGATTACCCCCGAAACTTTCCCGATGGCCGAAACTTGACTTCCTATATATAAATATTCACCTCTGGACCATTCCGGAACTCCTTGTGACGTCCGGGATCTCATCTGGGACTCCGAACAACTTTCGGGTTACCGTATGCTAATATCTCTACAACCCTAGCGTCACCGAACCTTAAGTGTGTAGACCCTACGGGTTCGGGAGACATGCAGACATGACCGAGACGCCTCTCCGGTCAATAACCAACAGCGGGATCTGGATACCCATGTTGCCTCCCACATGCTCCACGATGATCTCATCGGATGAACCACAATGTCGAGGATTCAATCAATCCGTATACAATTCCCTTTGTCAATTGGTACGTTACTTTCCCGAGACTCGATCGTCGGTATCCCAATACCTAGTTCAATCTCGTTACCGGCAAGTCACTTTACTCGTGCCGTAATGCATGATCCCGTGATCAACCACTTGGTCACATTGAGCTCATTATGATGATGCATTACCGAGTGGGCCCAGAGATACCTCTCCGTCATACGGAGTGACAAATCCCAGTCTCGATTCGTGCCAACCCAACAGACACTTTCGGAGATACCTGTAATGTACCTTTATAGTCACCCAGTTACGTTGTGACGTTTGGCACACCCAAGGCACTCCTACGGTATCCGGGAGTTGCACAATCTCATGGTCTAAGGAAATGATACTTGACATTCAGAAAAGCTACAGCAAACGAACTACACGATCTTTGAGCTAAGCTTAGGATTGGGTCTTGTCCATCACATCATTCTCCTAATGATGTGATCCCGTTATCAATGACATCCAATGTCCATACTCAGGAAACCATGACTATCTTTGATCAACGAGCTAGTCAACTAGAGGCTCACTAGGGATGTGTTGTGGTCTATGTATTCACACATGTATTACGATTTCCAGATAACACAATTATAGCATGAACAATAGACAATTATCATGAACAAAGAAATATAATAATAACCATTTTATTATTGCCTCTAGGGCATATTTCCAACAGTCTCCCACTTGCACTAGAGTCAATAGTCTAGTTACATTGTGATGAATCGAACACCCATGCAGTTCTGGTGTTGATCATGTTTTGCTCTAGGGAGAGGTTTAGTCAATGGATCTGCCACATTCAGGTCCGTATGTACTTTACAAATCTCTATGTCTCCATTTTGAACACTTTCACGAATGGAGTTGAAGCGACGCTTGATATGCCTGGTCTTCCCGTGAAACCTGGGCTCCTTGGCAAGGGCAACAGCTCCAGTGTTGTCACAGAAGAGAGTCATCGGGCCCGACGCATTGGGTATGACTCCTAGGTCGGTAATGAACTCCTTCACCCAGACTGCTTCTTGTGCTGCCTCCGAGGCTGCTATGTACTCCGCTTCACATGTAGATCCCGCCACAACGCTTTGCTTGCAACTGCACCAGCTTACTGCCCCACCATTCAAAATATACACGTATCCGGTTTGTGACTTAGAGTCATCTAGATCTGTGTCGAAGCTAGCATCGAGCTCTTCGTCACCTCCATAGACGAGAAACATGTCCTTAGTTTCAGGTACTTCAGGATATTCTTGACCGCTGTCCAGTGTTCCATGCCGGGATTACTTTGGTACCTTCCTACCAAACTTACGGCAAGGTTTACATCAGGTCTGGTACACAACATAGCATACATGATAGACCCTATGGCCGAGGCATAGGGGACGACACTCATCTTTTCTCTATCTTCTGCCGTGGTCGGGCATTGAGCCGTGCTCAATCTCGTACCTTGCAATACAGGCAAGAACCCCTTCTTTGACTGATCCATTTTGAACTTCTTCAATATCTTGTCAAGGTACGTACTCTGTGAAAGACCAATGAGGCGTCAAAAACACTTGTTCAAGTAGGCCTTTATTCTTTCCAAGAATTCTATATCATTTCGCATCAATAGTATGTCATCCACATACAATATGAGAAATGCTACAGAGCTCCCGCTCACTTTCTTGTAAATGCAAGCTTCTCCATAAGTCTGCGTAAATCCAAAAGCTTTGATCATCTCATCAAAACGAATGTTCCAACTCTGAGATGCTTGCACCAGCCCATAAATCGAGCGTTGGAGCTTGCACACCTTGTCAGCATTCTTAGGATCGACAAAACCTTCCGGCTGGATCATATACAATTCTTCCTTAAGGAAACCATTAAGGAATGCTGTTTTGACGTCCATTTTCCATATCTCATAATCATAGAATGCGGCAATTTCTAGCATGATTCGGACGGACTTCAGCTTTGCTACGGGTGAGAAAGTCTCATCGTAGTCAACCCCTTGAACTTGTCGATAACCCTTAGCGACAAGCCGAGCTTTATAGATGGTCACATTACCATCCGCGTCTGTCTTCTTCTTAAAGATCCATTTATTTTCTATGGCTCGCCGATCAACGGGCAAGTCAGTCAAAGTCCATACTTCGTTTTCATACATGGATCCTATCTCGGATTTCATGGCTTCCAGCCATTTGTCGGAATCCGGGCCCGCCATCGCTTCTTCATAGTTCGAAGGTTCACCGTTGTCTAACAACATGATTTCCAAGACAGGGTTGCCGTACCACTCTGGTGCGGAACGTGTCCTCGTGGACCTACGAAGTTCAGTAACTTGATCTGAAGTTTCATGATCATCATCATTAACTTCCTCTCTAGTCGGTGCAGGCACCTCAGGAACATTTTCTTGAGCTGCACCACTTACCGGTTCAAGAGGTAATACTTCATCAAGTTCTACTTTCCTCCCACTTATTTCTTTCGAGAGAAACTCTTTCTCTAGAAAGGACCCATTCTTGGCAACAAAGATCTTGCCTTCGGATCTGAGGTAGAAGGTATACCCAATAGTTTCTTTAGGGTATCCTATGAAGACGCATTTTTCCGACTTGGGTTCGAGCTTTTCAGGTTGAAGTTTCTTGACATAAGCATCGCATCCCCAAACTTTTAGAAACGACAGCTTAGGTTTCTTCCCAAACCATAATTCATACGGTGTCGTCTCAACGGATTTCGACGGAGCCCTATTTAAAGTGAATGCGGCAGTCTCTAAAGCATAGCCCCAAAATGACAGCGGTAAATCGGTAAGAGACATCATAGATCGCACCATATCCAATAGAGTGCGATTACGACGTTCGGACACACCATTACGCTGAGGTGTTCCAGGCGGCGTGAGTTGTGAAACTATTCCACATTTTCTTAAGTGTGTGCCAAATTCGTGACTCAAGTATTCTCCCCCACGATCTGATCGCAAGAACTTGATTTTCTGTCACGTTGATTCTCAACCTCACTCTGAAATTCCTTGAACTTTTCAAAGGTCTCAGACTTGTGTTTCATTAAGTAGACATACCCATATCTACTCAAGTCATCAGTGAGGGTGAGAACATAACGATAGCCACCGCGAGCCTCAACACTCATTGGACCGCACACATCAGTATGTATGATTTCCAATAAGTTGGTTGCTCGCTCCATTGTTCCTGAGAACGAAGTCTTGGTCATTTTACCCATGAGGCATGGTTCGCACGTGTCAAATGATTCGTAATCAAGAGACTCTAAAAGTCCATCTGCATGGAGCTTCTTCATGCGTTTGACACCTATGTGACCAAGGCGGCAGTGCCACAAGTATGTGGGACTATCATTATCAACCTTACATCTTTTGGTATTCACACTATGAATATGTGTAGCATTACGCTCGAGATTCATTAAGAATAAACCATTCACCATCGAGCATGACCATAAAACATATCTCTCATATAAATAGAACAACCATTATTCTCGGATTTAAATGAGTAGCCATCTCGAATTAAACGAGATCCTGATACAATGTTCATGCTCAAAGCTGGCACTAAATAACAATTATTGAGGTTTAAAACTAATCCCGTAGGTAAATGTAGAGGTAGCGTGCCGACGGCGATCACATCGACCTTGGAACCATTCCCGACGCGCATCGTCACCTCGTCCTTCGCCAGTCTCCGCTTATTCCGCAGCTCCTGCTTTGAGTTACAAATGTGAGCAACTGCACCGGTATCAAATACCCAGGAGCTACTACGAGTACTGGTAAGGTACACATCAATTACATGTATATCACATATACCTTTAGTGTTGCCGGCCTTCTTGTCCGCTAAGTATTTGGGGCAGTTCCGCTTCCAGTGACCACTTCCCTTGCAATAAAAACACTCAGTCTCGGGCTTGGGTCCATTCTTTGGCTTCTTCCCGGCAGCTTGCTTACCGGGCGCGGCAACTCCCTTGCCGTCCTTCTTGAAGTTCTTCTTACCCTTGCCTTTCTTGAACTTAGTGGTTTTATTCACCATCAACACTTGATGTTCCTTTTTGATTTCCACCTCTGCTGATTTCAGCATTGAATACACCTCAGGAATGGTCTTTTCCATCCCCTGCATATTGAAGTTCATCACAAAGCTCTTGTAGCTCGGTGGAAGCGACTGAAGGATTCTGTCAATGACCGCGTCATCCGGGAGATTAACTCCCAGCTGAGTCAAGCGGTTATGCAACCCAGACATTCTGAGTATGTGCTCACTGACAGAACTATTTTCCTCCATCTTACAGCTGAAGAACTTGTCGGAGACTTCATATCTCTCGACCCGGGCATGAGCTTGGAAAACCATTTTCAGCTCTTCGAACATCTCATATGCTCCGTGTGCTCAAAACGCTTTTGGAGCCCCGGTTCTAAGCTGTAAAGCATGCCGCACTGAACGAGGGAGTAATCATCAGCACGTGACTGCCAAGCGTTCATAACGTCTTGGTTCTCTGGGACAGGTGCGTCACCTAGCGGTGCTTCTAGGACATAATCTTTCTTGGCAGCTATGAGGATGATCCTCAGGTTCCGGACCCAGTCCGTATAGTTGCTGCCATCGTCTTTCAGCTTGGTTTTCTCTAGGAACGCGTTGAAGTTGAGGACAATGGCCATTTGATCTACAAGACATATTGTAAAGATTTTAGACTAAGTTCATGATAATTAAGTTCATCTAATCAAATTACTCAATGAACTCCCACTCAGATAGACATCCCTCCAGTCATCTAAGTAAACATGATCCGAGTTAACTAGGCCGTGTCCGATCATCACGTGAGACGGACTAGTCAACATCGGTGAACATCTTCATGTTGATCGTATCTTCTATACGACTCATGCTCGACCTTTCGGTCTTCCGTGTTCCGAGGCCATGTCTGTACATGCTAGGCTCGTCAAGTCAACCTAAGTGTATTGCGTGTGTAAATCTGGCTTACACCCGTTGTATTCGAACGTTAGAATCTATCACACCCGATCATCACGTGGTGCTTCGAAACAACGAACCTTTGCAACGGTGCACAGTTAGGGGGAACACTTTCTTGAAATTATTACGAGGGATCATCTTATTTAAGCTACCGTCGTTCTAAGCAAATAAGATGTAAAACATGATAAACATCACATGCAATCAAATAGTGACATGATATGGCCAATATCATTTGCTCCTTTTGATCTCCATCTTCGGGGCTCCATGATCATCGTTGTCACCGGCATGACACCATGATCTCCATCATCGTGTCTTCTTGAAGTTGTCTCGTCATCTATTACTTCTACTACTATGGCTAACGCTTTAGCAATAAAGTAAAGTAATTACATGACGTTTATGTTGACACGCAGGTCATAAATAAATAAAGACAACTCCTATGGCTCCTGCCGGTTGTCATACTCATCGACATGCAAGTCGTGATTCCTATTACAAGAACATGATCATCTCATACATCACATATATCATTCATCACATCCTTTGGCCATATCACATCAAACACTGCTGCAAAAACAAGTTAGACGTCCTCTAATTGTTGTTGCAAGTTTTTACGTGGCTGCTATAGGTTTCTAGCAAGAACGTTTCTTACCTACGCCAAAACCACAACGTGAATTGCCAATTTCTATTTACCCTTCATAAGGACCCTGTTCATCGAATCCGATCCGACTAAAGTGGGAGAGAGACAGACACCCGCCAGCCACCTTATGCAACTAGTGCATGTCAGTCGGTGGAACCAGTCTCACGTAAGCGTACGTGTAAGGTCGGTCCGGGCCGCTTCATCCCACGATGCCGCCGAATCAAGATAAGACTAGTAACGGCAAGCAATTGACAATATCGACGCCCACAACTGCTTTGTGTTCTACTCGTGCATAGTAACTACGCATAGACCTAGCTCATGATGCCACTGTTGGGGAACGTAGCAGAATTTTAAAATTTTCTACGCATCACCAAGATCAATCTATGGAGTCATCTAGCAACGAGGGAGAGAGGAGTGCATCTACATACCCTTGTAGATCGCGCGCGGAAGCGTTCAAGAGAACGGGGTTGATGGAGTCGTACTCGACGTGATCCAAATCACCGATGACCAAGTGCCGAACGGACAGCACCTCCGCGTTCAACACACGTACGGTTGGGAAGACGTCTCCTCCAACTTGATCCAGCAAGGGGGAAGGAGAGGTTGATGAAGATCCAGCAGCACGACGGCGTGGTGGTGGAAGCAACGGTGATCTCGGCAGGGCTTCGCCAAGCGCTGGGAGACGGAGGAGTGTCACGGGAGGGAGAGGGAGAGGCCAGGGGCTTGGGTGCGGCTGCCCTCCCTCCCCACTATATATAGGGTGCCTAGGGGGGCGCCGGCCCTAGGAGATCCAATCTCCTAGGGGGGCGGCGGCCAAGGGGGTGCCTTGCCCCCCAAGGCAAGGGTGGCGCCCCCCACCCCTAGGGTTTCCAACCCTAGGCGCAGGGGGAGGCCCAAGGGGGGCGCACCAGCCCACTAGGGGCTGGTTCCCCTCCCACTTCAGCCCATGGGGCCCTCCGGGATAGGTGGCCCCACCCGGTGGACCCCCGGGACCCTTCCGGTGGTCCCGGTACAATACCGGTGACCCCCCGAAACTTTCCCGATGGCCGAAACTGGACTTCCTATATATAATCTTTACCTCCGGACCATTCCGGAACTCCTCGTGACGTCCGGGATCTCATCCGGGACTCCGAACAACTTTCGGGTTACCGTCATGCTAATATCTCTACAACCCTAGCGTCACCGAACCTTAAGTGTGTAGACCCTACGGGTTCGGGAGACATGCAGACATGACCGAGACGCCTCTCCGGTCAATAACCAACAGCGGGATCTGGATACCCATGTTGGCTCCCACATGCTCCACGATGATCTCATCGGATGAACCACGATGTCGAGGATTCAATCAATCCGTATACAATTCCCTTTGTCAATCGGTACGTTACTTGCCCGAGACTCGATCGTCGGTATCCCAATACCTCGTTCAATCTCGTTACCGGCAAGTCACTTTACTCATGCCGTAATGCATGATCCCGTGATCAACCACTTGGTCACATTGAGCTCATTATGATGATGCATTACCGAGTGGGCCCAGAGATACCTCTCCGTCATACGGAGTGACAAATCCCAGTCTCGATTCGTGCCAACCCAACAGACACTTTCGGAGATACCTGTAATGTACCTTTATAGTCACCCAGTTACGTTGTGACGTTTGGCACACCCAAGGCACTCCTACGGTATCCGGGAGTTGCACAATCTCATGGTCTAAGGAAATGATACTTGACATTCAGAAAAGCTACAGCAAACGAACTACACGATCTTTGAGCTAAGCTTAGGATTGGGTCTTGTCCATCACATCATTCTCCTAATGATGTGATCCCGTTATCAATGACATCCAATGTCCATAGTCAGGAAACCATGACTATCCTTTGATCAACGAGCTAGTCAACTAGAGGCTCACTAGGGACGTGTTGTGGTCTATGTATTCACACATGTATTACGATTTCCGGATAACACAATTATAGCATGAACAATAGACAATTATCATGAACAAAGAAATATAATAATAACCATTTTATTATTGCCTCTAGGGCATATTTTCCAACACAAACCTCTGCAGAGTGTACAAACTAATCATGTGAAAGGATAGAAGAGGTGTCTAGAGGGGGGGGGGTGATTAGACACTAAGTGCTAAAAGTTGCAGTTTTTAATTTCTTTAAGTTGAAGTGGAGTTTTGGCACAAGTTTAACAAACACAATACATATCAAGAAAGCATGCAAAGAGTATATGAGCAGCGGAAAGTAAAGCGTGCAACTTGCAAGAATGTAAAGAGATGGGATTGGAGTGTGCAAACACAATTTGGAGACACGGAGATTTTTGAGGCGTGGTTCCGATAGGTGGTGCTATTGTACATCCACGTTGATGGAGACTTCAACCCACGATGGGTAACGGCTGCGCGAGTCCACGGAGGCCTCCACCCATGAAGGGTCCACGAAGAAGCAACCTTGTATATCCCACCATGGCCGTCCCCAATGAAGGACTTGCCTCACTAGCGGTAGATCTTCATGAAGTAGGCGATCTCCTTGCCCTTACAAACTCCTTGTTTCAACTCCACAATCTTGTCGGAGGCTCCCAAGTGACCCCTAGCCAATCTAGGAGACACCACTCTCCAAGAAGTAACAAATGGTGTGTTGATGATGAACTCCTTGCTCTTGTGCTTCAAATGATAGTCTCTCCAACACTCAACTCTCTCTCTCACAGTATATGGATTTGGTGGAAAGAAGATTTGAGTGGAAAGCAACTTGGGGAAGGCTAGAGATCAAGATTCATACGGTAAGAATGGAATATCTTGGCCTTAACACAAGTGTAGGTGGTTCTCTCTCAGAAAAAGTAGTTGGAAGTGTAGGTTTTTCTGATGCTCTCTACACGAATGAAGAGGTGTGGAGGGGTATATTTAGCCTCCACACAAAATCTAACTGTTACACACAACTTGCCAATCTCGGTGGGACCGAATTGATAAACTCGGTCGGACCAATTCAGCAAATCTAGTGACCGTCAGGTGTTTCGTGTTGGGGAACGTAGCAGAAATTCAAAATTTTCCTACGTGTCACCAAGATCTATCTATGGAGAGACCAGCAACGAGGGGAAGGAGAGTGCATCTACATACCCTTGTAGATCGCTAAGCGGAAGCGTTCAAGTGAACGGGGTTGATGGAGTCGTACTCGTCGTGATTCAAATCACCGATGACCAAGTGCCGAACGCACGGGCACCTCCGCGTTCAACACACGTACAGCCCGGTGACGTCTCCCGCCTTGATCCAGCAAGGAGAGAGGGAGAGGTTGAGGAAGACTCCATCCAGCAGCAGCACAACGGCGTGGTGGGATGGAGGAGCGTGGCAATCCTGCAGGGCTTCGCCAAGCACCACAGAGAGGAGGGAGAGAGAGATGCAGGGCTGCACCAACGAGAGATCGAATCGGTTGTTATGGGCAGCCCTATGCCTCATATATATAGGGAAGGGGAGGGGCTGCGCCCCCTCTAGGGTTCCCACCCCTAGGGGGGGCGGCAGCCCTAGATGGGGAGCAAGGGGGCGGCCAAGAGGGGATGGGAGAGGGAGGCGCACCAATATGGGCCCTAAGGCCCATATCCCATTAGGGTTTGCCCCCTCTCCATCTCTTAGGCGCATGGGCCTTAGTGGGGCTGGTGCCCTTGGCCCATGTAGGCCAAGGAACACTCCCTACAGCCCATGTGGCCCCCCCTGACAGGTGGCCCCACTTGGTGGACCCCCGGGACCCTCCCGGTGGTCCCGGTACGTTACCGATAAACCCCGAAACTCTTCCGGTGACCAAAACAGGACTTCCCATATATAAATCTTTACCTCCGGACCATTCCGGAACTCCTCGTGACGTCCGGGATCTCATCCGGGACTCCGAACAACATTCGGTAACCACATACAAACTTCCTTTATAACCCTAGCGTCATCGAACCTTAAGTGTGTAGACCCTACGGGTTCGGGAGACATGCAGACATGACCGAGACGATCTCCGGTCAATAACCAACAGCGGGATCTGGATACCCATGTTGGCTCCCACATGTTCCACGATGATCTCATCGGATGAACCACGATGTCAAGGACTTAATCAATCCCGTATACAATTCCCTTTGTCTATCGGTACGATACTTGCCCGAGATTCGATCGTCGGTATCCCGATACCTTGTTCAATCTCGTACCGGCAAGTCTCTTTACTCATTTGAACACATCATACCCTGATAACTCCTTTCCAGAAACTTCTATGTCATTTCCGACAATATGTTAAAACATATACTCATCAAAAATTATATAGTGCTCCCACTCACTTCTTTGGAAATACAAGTTTCTCATAGACTTTGTATAAACCCAAATCTTTGATCATCTCATCAAAGCATACATTCCAACTCCGAGATGCTTACTCCATTCCTTAGAAGGATTGCTGGAGCTTTGCATACTTGTTAGCATCTTTCAGGATTGACAAAACCTTCTGGTTGTATCACATACAACCTTTTTTCAAGATAATCGTCAAGGAAACAATATTTTTGACATCCTTTCTGCAAGATTTCATAAATAATGCAGTACCTGCTAATATAATTCCAAACAGACTTCTTAGCCATCGCTACGAAGTGAGAAAATCTCATCGTAGTCAACTCCTTGAACTTGTCCGGAAAACATCTTGACGACAAGTCGAGCTTCTTAATGGTGATACTTACCATCATTGTCCGTCTTCCTTTTAAAATCCATATGTACCTAATAGCCTTACGACCATCAAGTAGTTCTTTCCAAAGTCTACACTTTGTTTTCATATATGGATCCTCTCTCGAATTTTATGGCCTCGAGCCATTTTGGAATCCGGGCCACCATCGCTTCTCCATAGCTCGTAGGTTCATTGTTGTCTAGCAACATGACTTCCAAGACAGGATTACGTACCACTCTGAAGTAGTACGCATCCTTGTCATCCCCACGAGGTTTGGGTAGTGACTTGATCGAAGTTTCATGATCACTATCATAAGCTTCCACTTCAATTGGTGTAGGTGCCACAGGAACAACTCCTTGTGCCCTTCTATACACTAGTTGAAGAGACGGTTCAATAACCTCATCAAGTCTCCACCATCCTCCCACTCAATTCTTTCGAGAGAAACTTTTCCTCGAGAAAGGACCCGATTCTAGAAACAATCCCTTATTGCTTTCGGATCTGAGACAGGAGGTATACCCAACTGTTTTGGGTGTCCTATGAAGATGCATTTATCCGCTTTGGGTTCGAGCTTATCAGCCTGAAACTTTTTCACATAAGCGTCACAGCCCCAAACTTTTAAGAAATGACAGCTTAGGTTTCTCTAAACCATAGTTCATACGGTGTCATCTCATCGGAATTACGTGGTGCCCTATTTAAAGTGAATGTGGTTGTCTCTAATGCCTAACCCATAAACTATTGGGTAATTCGATAAGAGACATCATGGTATGCATCATATCCAATAGGGTGCAGTTATGATGTTCGGACACACCATCACACTATGGTGTTCCAGGCTGTATTAGTTGTGAAACGATTTCCACAATGTCTTAATTTTGTGCCAAACTCGTAATTCAGATATTCATCTCTATGATCATATCATAGATCTTTTATCCTCTTGTCACGACGATCTTTCAACTTCACATGAAATTACTTGAACCTTTCAATAATTCAGACTCGTGATTCATCAAGTAAATGTACTCAACATCTACTCAAATCATCTGTGAAGAAAGAACATAACGATATCCACTACATGCCTCAGCACTCATTGGACTGCACACATCAAAATGTATTACTTCCAACAATTTGCTTTCTAGTTCCATTTTACTGAAACCGAGGCTTTCAGTCATCTTGCCCATGTGGTATGATTTGCATGCCTCAAGTGATTCAAAATCAAGTGAGTCCAAACGGTCCATTTGCATGGAGTTTCTTCATGCATACACACCAATAGACATGGTTCGCATGTCTCAAACTTTTCAAAAATGAGTGAGTCCAAAGATCCATCAACATGGAGCTTCTTCATGCGTTTTATACCGATATGACTTACGTGGCTGTGCCACAAGTAGGTGGTACTATCATTACTATCTTTTGGCATGAACATGTGTATCACTACGATCGAGATTCAATAAACCATTCATTTTAGGTGTAAGACCATTGAAGGTATTATTCAAATAAACAGAGTAACCATTATTCTCCTTAAATGAATAACCGTATTGCGATAGACATAATCCAATCATGTCTATGCTCAACACAAACACCAATCTCGATGGTAGAAGGAGCGTACGGATATTTGATTATATCAACATTGGAAACACTTCCAACACATATCATCAGCTCACCTTTAGCTAGTCTCCGTTTATTCCGTAGCTTTTATTTCGAGTTACTAACACTTAGCAACCGAACCGGTATCTAATACCCTGGTGCTACTAGGAGTACTAGTAAAGTACACATCAACACAATGTATATCCAATATACTTCTATCGACCTTGCCAGCCTTCTAATCTACCAAGTATCTAGGGTAATTCTGCTCCAGTGGTTGTTCCCCTTATTACAGAAGCACTTAATCTCGGGTTTGGGTTCAACCTTGGGTTTCTTCACTAGAGAAGCAGCTGAATTGCCGTGTCATGAAGTATCCCTTCTTGCCCTTGCCCTTCTTGAAACTAGTGGTTTCACTAACCATCAACAATTGATGCTCCTTCTTGATTTCTACTTTCGCGGTGTCAAACATCGCGAATATCTCAAGGATCATCATATATGTCCCTGATACATTATAGTTCATCACGAAGCTCTAGCAGCTTGGTGGTAATGACTTCGGAGAAACATCACTATCTTATCTGGAAGATCAACTCCCACTTGATTCAAATGATTGTCGTACTCAGACAATCTGAGCACAAGCTCAACAATTGAGCTTTTCTCCCTTAGTTTGCAGGCTAAGAAAATCGTCGGAGGTCTTATACCTCTTGACGTGGGCACGAGCCTGAAATCCCAATTTCAGCCCTCAAAACATCTCATATGTTTCGCGACGTTTCAAAACGTCTTCGGTGCCTCAATTCTAAACCGTTTAACTGAACTATCACGTAGTTATCAAAATGTGTATGTCAGATGTTCGCAACATCCATAGACGACGTTTGAGGTTCAGCACACTAAGCGGTGCATTAAGGACATAAGCCTTCTATGAAGCAATGAGGACAATCCTCAGTTTACGGACCTAGTCTGCACAATTGCTACTATCAACTTTCAACTAATTTTTCTCTAGGAACATATCTAAACAGTAGAACTAAAGCGCGAGCTACGACATAATTTGCAAAATCCTTTTGACTATGTTCAGGATAATTAAGTTCATCTTATGAACTCCCACTCAGATAGACATCCCTCTAGTCATCTAAGTGATTACATGATCCGAGTCAACTAGGCCGTGTCCGATCATCACGTGAGACGGACTAGCCAACATCGGTGAACATCTTCATGTTGATCGTATCTACCATACGACTCATGCTCGACCTTTCGGTCTTCTGTGTTCCGAGGCCATGTCTGTACATGCTAGGCTTGTCAAGTTAACCTAAGTGTTTGCATGTGTTCCGAGGCCATGTCTGTACATGCTAGGCTCGTCAACACCCGTTGTATGTGAACGTTTGGATCAAACACCCGATCATCACGTGGTGCATTGAAACTATGAACTGTCGCAACGGTGCACAGTTAGGGGGAACACTTTCTTGAAATTTTAATGAGAGATCATCTTATTTACTACCATTGTTCTAAGTAAACAAGATGTATAAACATGATAAACATCACATGCAATCAAATAGTGACATGATATGGCCAATATCATATTGCTCCTCTTGATCTCCATCTTCGGGGCTCCATGATCATCATCGTCACCGGCATGACACCATGATCTCCATCATCATGATCTCCATCATCGTGTCTTCATGAAGTTGTCACATCATCTATTACTTCTACTACTACAGCTAACGGTTAGCAATAAAAGTAAAGTAATTACATGACGTTTAAGTTGACACGCAGGTCATAAATAAATAAAGACAACTCCTATGGCTCCTGCCGGTTGTCATATTCATCGACATGCATGTCGTGATTCCTATTACAAGAACATGGTCAATCTCATACATCACATATATCATTCATCACATCCTTTGGCCATATCACATCACATAGCATACCCTGCAAAAACAAGTTAGACGTCCTCTAATTGTTGTTTGCATGTTTTACGTGGCTGCTATGGGTTTCTAGCAAGAACGTTTCTTACCTACGCAAAGACCACAACGTGATATGCCAATTGCTATTTACCCTTCATAAGGACCCTTTTCATCGAATCCGATCCGACTAAAGTGGGAGAGACAGACACCCGCTAGCCACCTTATGCAACTAGTGCATGTCAGTCGGTGGAACCAGTCTCACGTAAGAGTACGTGTAAGGTCGGTCCGGGCCGCTTCATCCCACGATGCCGCCGAATCAAGATAAGACTAGTAATGGCAAGCATATTGAACAAAATCAACGCCCACAACTACTTTGTGTTCTACTCGTGCATAGAATCTACGCAATAGACCTAGCTCATGATGCCATTGTTGGGGAACGTAGCAGAAATTCAAAATTTTCCTACGTGTCACCAAGATCTATCTATGGAGAGACCAGCAACGAGGGGAAGGAGAGTGCATCTACATACCCTTGTAGATCGCTAAGCGGAAGCGTTCAAGTGAACAGGGTTGATGGAGTCGTACTCGTCATGATTCAAATCACCGATGACCAAGTGCCGAACGCACGGCACCTCCGCGTTCAACACACGTGCAGCCCGGTGACGTCTCCCACGCCTTGATCCAGCAAGGAGAGAGGGAGAGGTTGAGGAAGACTCCATCCAGCAGAAGCACAATGGCGTGGTGGTGATGGAGGAGCGTGGCAATCCTGCAGGGCTTCGCCAAGCACCACAGAAGAGGAGGGAGAGAGAAATGCAGGGCTGCACCAACGAGAGATCGAATCGCATCTTATGGGCAGCCCTATGCCTCATATATATAGGGAAGGGGAGGGGCTGCGCCCCCTCTAGGGTTCCCACCCCTAGGGGGCGGCATCCCTAGATGGGGAGCAAGGGGGCGGCCAAGAGGGGATGGGAGAGGGAGGCGCACCAATATGGGCCCTAAGGCCCATATCCCATTAGGGTTTGCCCCCTCTCCATCTCTTAGGCGCATGGGCCTTAGTGGGGCTGGTGCCCTTGGCCCATGTAGGCCAAGGAACACTCCCTACAGCCCATGTGGCCCCCCCCGGAGCTGGTGGCCCCACTTGGTGGACCCCCGGGACCCTCCCGGTGGTCCCGGTACGTTACCGATAAACCCCGAAACTCTTCCGGTGACCAAAACAGGACTTCCCATATATAAATCTTTACCTCCGGATCATTCCGGAACTCCTCGTGATGTCCGGGATCTCATCCGGGACTCCGAACAACATTCACTAACCACATACAAACTTCCTTTATAACCCTAGCGTCATCGAACCTTAAGTGTGTAGACCCTACGGGTTCGGGAGACATGCAGACATGACCGAGACGTTCTCCGGTCAATAACCAACAGCAGGATCTGGATACCCATGTTGGCTCCCACATGTTCCACGATGATCTCATCGGATGAACCACGATGTCGAGGATTCGATCAATCCTGTATACAATTCCCTTTGTCTATCGGTACGATACTTGCCTGAGATACGATCGTCGGTATCCCGATACCTTGTTCAATCTCGTTACCGGCAAGTCTCTTTACTCGTTCCGTAACACATCATCCCGTGATCAACTCCTTGATCACATTGTGCACATTATGATGATGTCCTACCGAGTGGGCCCAGAGATACCTCTCCGTTTACACGGAGTGACAAATCCCAGTCTCGATTCGTGCCAACCCAACAGACACTTTCGGAGATACCTGTAGTGCACCTTTATAGTCACCCAGTTACGTTGTGACGTTTGATACACCCAAAGCACTCCTACGGTATCCGGGAGTTTCACAATCTCATGGTCTAAGGAAATGATACTTGACATTAGAAAAGCTTTAGCATATGAACTACACGATCTAGTGCTATGCTTAGGATTGGGTCTTGTCCATCACATCATTCTCCTAATGATGTGATCCCGTTATCAACGACATCCAATGTCCATGGTTAGGAAACCATAACCATCTATTGATCAACGAGCTAGTCAACTAGAGGCTCACTAGGGACATGGTGTTGTCTATGTATCCACACATGTATCTGAGTTTCCTATCAATACAATTATAGCATGGATAATAAACGATTATCATGAACAAGGAAATATAATAATAATCAATTTATTATTGCCTCTAGGGCATATTTCCAACATTTTGGTGGGACCGACTGGATCAACTCGGCGAGACCAATGTGCTAGGGTTAGGGTAAATCCAAAACTCGGTTTGACCGATTACTCAAACTCGGTGGGACCAATTTGGGTAATAAGCGAAACAGAGAGTTGGCCAAGCAAACTCAGTGGGGCCGATTGCATATCTCGGTGGGACCGAAACTATTGCAATAGGTAACAAAGAGTTTGCAAGCCCATCTCGGTGAGACCGAGATCCCATCGGTGAGACCGAACTGATTAGGGTTTCTGGCAGTGGCTATGTCAACTGAACTCGGTGGCTCCAGATAGAAAGAATCGGTGGGGCTGAGTTGGATATTTGGTGTGGGACATATTTGGAAGTGAGAAAGTGGTTGAGGGCTTTGGAGCATATCACTAAGCACTTTGAGCAAGCAAGCCATTAAGCTACACCTCATCCCTTCTTAATAGTATTGGCTTTACTATAGACTCAATGTGATCTTGGATCACTAAAATAGAAAATGTAGAGTCTTGAGCTTGGAGCTTGAGCCAATCCTTTGTCCTTAGCATTTTGAAGGGGTTCCACATCCTCTAGTCCATGCCACTTCATTGTTGAACTTATCTGAAACATACTAGGTAAAAGTGTTAGTCCAACAAGAGATATGTTGACATTAATTACCAAAACCACCTAGGGAGCACTTGTGCTTTCAATCTCCCCCTTTTTGGTAATTGATGACAACATACATCAAAGCTTTAGATAAAGATATGGAGAAAAGTAAAGCTTTGGAAAGACATGTAACATGCATAGGCTCCCCCTACATCTATGCAATCATGTGAATATGGAATATAGAAGCATGTAAATGCATAAACATGACAGAGTAAGCAATGTGTTATATGTATCTTGGCTATATGCATCAGAGCAAATGATGTGAATATGAGAAATGTACCTTCATGCTCATGAGTCCTTCTTGCAAACAGTATGTACATCAGCAAGAATTTCTCATACGCATGACGGTGATGCATATACTTACCTTGTGGTCTTGAGCTGGCTTAGGATGGAATGAACCTGCGTAAACAAGGTTAGATAACACAGATACACCTACTGGCCAGAGCAAACAAAAGAAACCACAAGAGTACCAAGACTGGGATGACATGTAGAGTGAGTACTAAGTACCACATTGGATATAGACATGTCCCCAAAGGTAAAGATGTGCAATAAATCAAGGATTTCCTTCCCTTGGATGTCTTGCTCCCCCTGAATCTAGCATGGGATACTAGGAGAAGATAGGGAACAGAAAATCAGAGCAAAATCAGAGCTCAAAGGAAATAAATAAAGCTAATGCAAACGAGCAAATATGAACATGTCTTTCCCCTCTTGAAGACATGTGACTTCTCTCCTCTTGAACACCAAGCATCTGGGGTCCTTGATGATTACTCTTTATTCCCTTGAATATTCTCTCCCCCTATAGATATGATTAAGCTTTGATGTGATCTCTCTCTCCCCCTTTGACATCAATTTCCAAGAAGGGTTCTTCTGGATTTTGTCATGATGGGTTTGGTCCTTGAGTCACAGAACAAAGCAGCAAGTTGAATGGGATGCTGGTCGAGGACAATATTCATTGAGTGGAGCTGGATGAAAAAAGAATGCAGAAGCAAGTGGCAAGATGTCTTTCCTGTAGTGAAATTGGTGACACCGAGTTGTATGGTTCGATTGTACCGAGAGGATTCGGTTGGACTGAAAGCATCAGACCGGTGAGACCGAGTTCATCGTAGAGATAACATTTGTCACCTCAGCTCACTAGACAAGTAAGATCTCACAAGGATTTGCAAGGAATTAACTGAAAGATTTGCAATGAATTTGATGCAAGGAATGCAGAACAGAAAATAAAATAAACTAAAAAGAAGTCTAGATGAAGTTGGAAACAAATATGCATGAGACAAATGCAAGAGCACGAAAAAAGGAACACAAGAGAACTTCATCTAGAATTGGTCGGCGACAAAGTCACCTATGTTAGAGTATATTGACTTAGGAGTCAAGTGAGATCACTTGATCATAGGTCATACTCATCGTTTAAGCTCAAAATGGGGTTACCATTTTTCGTTTAAGCTTTTTGATGTATTCACATCTTGTCGAGTTGATTTCACTCATGACTTGGAGTAAAGCTTCTCTAAGATGGAATAACATACCTTGGGGGGTGGCATTGATCATGATCATGTAGTTGAACTTGTGTGGGTTGCTCAAGGTTGATGTAGCTCATGAAGACTTGGGAGCACCACTTGGAGTTTGAGTTCATCTACCTACATGGGTTAGTTCTTGCAGGAAGATGATACATCTCCAACGTATCTATAATTTTTGATTGCTCCATGCTATATTATCTACAGTTTTGGACATTATTGGGCTTTATTATTCACTTTTATATTATTTTTGGGACTAACCTATTAACTGGAGGCCCAGCCCAGAATTGCTGTTTTTTTGCCTATTTTAGGGTTTCGAAGAAAAGGTATATCAAACGGAGTCCAAACGGAATGAAACCTTAGGGAACGTGATTTTCTCACCGAACATGATCCAGGAGACTTGGACCCTACGTCAAGAAACAAAGGAGGAGCCCACGAGGTAGGGGGGAGCGCCTATCCCCCAGGACGCCCTCACCCTCGTGGGCCCCCTGTTGCTCACGACGTACTCCTTCCTCCTATATATACCTACGTACCCCCAAACGATCAAATACGGAGCCAAAACCCTAATTCCACCGCCGCAACTTTCTCTATCCAGGAGATCCCATCTTGGGCCTGTTCCGGAGCTCCGCTGGAGGGATCCATCACGGAGGGCTTCTACATCAACACCATAGCCTCTCCGATGAAGTGTGAGTAGTTTACCTCAGACCTTCGGGTCCATAGTTATTAGCTAGATGGCTTCTTCTCTCTTTTTGGATCTCAATACAATGTTCCCCCCTCTCTTGTGGAGATCTATTCAATGTAATCTTCTTTTTGCGGTGTGTTTGTTGAGATCAATGAATTGTGGGTTTATGATCCAAATCTATCTATGAACAATATTTGAATCTTCTCTAAATTCTTTTATGTATGATTGGTTATCTTTGCAAGTCTCTTCGAATTATCAGTTTGGTTTGGCCTACTAGATTGATCTTTCTTGCAATGAGAGAAGTGCTTAGCTTTGGGTTCAATCTTGCGGTGTCCTTTCCTAGTGACAGTAGGGGCACCAAGGCATGTATTGTATTGTTGCCATCGAGGATAACAAGATGGGTTTTTTTTATCATATTGCATGAACTTATCCCTCTACATCATGTCATCTTGCTTAAGGCGTTACTCTGTTTTCATGAAATTAATACTCTAGATGCATGCTGGATAGCGGTCGATGAGTGGAGTAATAGTAGTAGATGCAGGCAGGAGTCGGTCTACTTGTCTTGGACGTGATGCCTATATACATGATCACTAGATATTCTCATAACTATGCTCAATTCTGTCAATTGCTCAACAGTAATTCTTCCACCCATTGTAAAATACTTATGCTCTTGAGAGAAGCCACTAGTGAAACCTATGGCCCCCGAGTCTATCTTCAGCATATTAATCTTCCAATACTTAGTTATTTCCTTTGCCTTTATTTTACTTTGCATCTTTATCACAAAAATACCAAAAATCTTATCTTATCATATCTATCAGATCTCACTCTCGTAAGTGACCGTGAAGAGATTGACAACCCCTTATCGCGTTGGTTGCGAGGAGTTATTTGCTTTTTTTAGGTACTAGGGGACGCGCGCGCAACCTCCTACTGGATTGATACCTTGGTTCTCAAAAACTGAGAGAAATACTTATGCTACTTTGCTGCATCATCCTTTCCTCTTCGGGAAAATCCAACGCAATGCTCAAGAGGTAGCAAGAAGAATTTCTGGCGCCGTTGCCGGGGAGGTTCGTGCAAGTCAAGATTTGACTTCCAACAATGAGGCATTTTTGGCGGCTACGCAAAAGTCAACATACCAAGTACCCATCACAATCCTTATCTCCCGCATTACATTATTTTCCATTTGCCTCTCGTTTTCCTCTCCCCCACTTCCCCCTTGCCGTTTTATTCGCCCTCTCTCTCTATCCTCCCTCTCTTTCTCTATTTGCCCCTTTCTGCCCGCTTGCTTTTTGTTTGCTTGTGTGTTGGATTGCTTGCTTGTCACGATGGCTCAAGATAACACTAAATTGTGTGACTTTACCAATACCAACAACAATGATTTTATTAGCACTCCGATTGCTCCTCTTACCCATGCTGAATCTTGTGAAATTAATGCTGCTTTGCTGAATCTTGTTATGAAAGATCCGTTCTCCGGCCTTCCTAGTGAAGATGCCGCTACCCATCTAAATGGCTTCGTTGATTTGTGTGATATGCAAAAGAATAAAGATGAGGATAATGATATTTTTAAGTGAAGCTATTTCATTTTTTGCTTAGAGATCGTGCTAAAGCTTGGTTTTTGTCTTTGCCTAAAAATAGTATTGATTCTGGAATAAGTGCAAAGATGCTTTTATCTCTAAGTATTTTCCTCCCGCTAAGATCATCTCCCTTAGAAATGATATTATGAATTTTAAGCAACTTGATCATGAACATGTTGCACAAGCTTGGGAGAGGATGAAATTAATGATACGTAATTGCCCTACTCATGGTTTAAATTTGTGGATGATTATACAAATTTTTTATGCCGGATTGAATTTTGCTTCTAGAAATCTTTTAGATTCGGCCGCGGGAGGCACTTTTATGGAAATCACTTTAGGAGAAGCTACTAAACTCCTAGATAATATTATGGTTAATTATTCTCAATGGCATACTGAAAGATCTACTAATAAAAAGGTGCATGCGATAGAAGAAATTAATGTTTTGAGTGGAAGATGGATGAACTTATGAAATTATTTGCTAGTAAGAGTGTTTCTTCTGATCCTAATGATATGCCCTTGTCTACTTTGATTGAGAATAATAATGAATCTATGGATGTGAATTTTGTTGGTAGGAATAATTTTGGTAACAACGCGTATAGAGGAAATTTAATCCTAGGCCTTATCCTAGTAATCCCTCTAATAATTATGGTAATTCCTACAACAATTCTTATGGAAATTATAATAATATGCCCTCTTATTTTGAATCTAATATTAAAGAATTTATTACTTCGCAAAAGAATTTCAATGCTTTGATTGAAGAAAAATTGCTTAAGATTGATGACTTAGCTAGGAACGTTGATAGAATTTCTCTTGATGTTGATTCTTTGAAACTCAGATCTATTCCACCTAAGCATGATATCAATGAGTCTCTCAAAGCCATGAGAATTTCCATTGATGAGTGCAAAGAAAGAACCGCTAGGATGCGTGCTAAGAAAGATGCCTTTATAAGAGCGTGTTCTTCTAGTTCCTATGAAAATAAAGATGAAGATCTAAAATTTATTGATGTGTCCCCTGTTAAATCTTTGTTTTGCAATATGAATCATAATAATGATGGGATTGAATATGATCCACCTTTACCTATAAGGCGTTCCAAAAATTCGGAGTTTTTAGATCTTAATGCTAAATTTGATAAAAATGGGATTGAAGAAATTAAAACCCTAGATGTTGCTAAACCCACTATTATGGATTTCAAGGAATTTAATTATGAAAATTGCTCTTTGATTGATTTTATTTCCTTGTTGCAATCCGTGCTAAATTCTCCTCATGCTTATAGTCAAAATAAAGCGTTTACTAAACATATCGTTGATGCCTTGATGCAATCTTATGAAGAAAAACTTGAATTGGAAGTTTCTATCCCTAGAAAACTTTATGATGAGTGGGAACCAACTATTAAAATTAAGATTAAAGATCATGAGTTCTATGCTTTGTGTGATTTGGGTGCTAGTGTTTCCACGATTCCAAAGACTGTGTGATTTGTTAGGTTTCCGTGATTTTGATGATTGCTCTTTAAACTTGCACCTTGCGGATTCCACTATTAAGAAACCTATGGGAAGAATTAATGATGTTCTTATTGTTGCAAATAGGAATTATGTGCCCGTATATTTTATCGTTCTTGACATAGATTGCAATCCTTCATGTCCTATTATTCTTGGTAGACCTTTCCTTAGAACGATTGGTGCAATTATTGATATGAAGGAAGGAAATATTAGATTCCAATTTCCGTTAAGGAAAGGCATGGAACACTTTCCTAGAAAGAAAATTAAATTACCTTATGAATCTATTATGAGAGCCACTTATGGATTGCCTACTAAAGATGGCAATACCTAGATCTATCCTTGCTTTTTATGCCTAGCTAGGGGCATTAAACGATAGCGCTTGTTGGGAGGCAACCCAATTTTATTTTTATTTCTTGCTTTTTGCTCCTGTTTAGTAATAAATAATTTACCTATCCTATTTTTTGGTTGTGTTTTTGGTGTTTAATTAGTGTTTGTGCCAAGTAAAACCGTTGGGAAGACTTGGGAAAAGTCTTGATATCTTGCTGTAAAAAACAGAAACTTTAGCGCTCACGAGAACTGCTGCCATTTTTATTTGGAAAGTGCTATTTAGTTAATTATTTTTGCAGATGATTAATAGATAAATTCCTCACGTCCAACAATTTATTTTAGAATTTTTGGGGTTCCAGATCTTGCGCTAGCTACAGATTACTACAGACTGTTCTGTTTTTGACAGATTCTGTTTTTCGTGTGTTGTTTGCTTATTTTGATGAATCTATGGCTAGTAAAATAGTTTATAAACCATAGAGAAGTTGGAATACAGTAGGTTTAACACCAATATAAATAAATAATTAGTTCATTACAGTACCTTGAAGTGGTCTTTTGTTTTCTTTCGCTAACGGAGCTCACGAGATTTTCTACTATGAGTTTTGTGTTGTGAAGTTTCAAGTTTTGGGTAAAGATTTGATGGATTATGGAACAAGGAGTTGCAAGAGCCTAAGCTTGGGGATGCCCATGGCACCCCCAAGATAATCTAAGGACACCTAAAATACAAAGCTTGGGGATGCCCCGGAAGGCATCCCCTCTTTCGTCTACTTCTATCGGTAACTTTACTTGGAGCTATATTTTTATTCACCACATGATATGTGTTTTGCTTGGAGCGTCTTGTATGATTTGAGTCTTTGCTTTTTAGTTAACCACAATCATCCTTGCTGTACACACCTTTTGAGAGAGCCATACATGATTTGGAATTTGTTAGAATACTCTATGTGCTTCGCTTATATTTTTTGAGTTATATAGTTTTGCTCTAGTACTTCACTTATATCTTTTAGAGCATCATGGTGGATTTGTTTTATAGAAACTATTGATCTCTCATGCTTCACTTAGATTATTTTGATAGTCTTTAATAGCATGGTAATTTTCTTAAATAATCCTAATATGCTAGGTATTCAAGATTAGTAAAAAAATTCCTATGAGTGTTTTAAATACTAAGAGAAGTTTGATGCTTGATGATTGTTTTGAGATATGGAGGTAATAATATCAAAGTCGTGCTAGTTGAGTAGTTGTGAATTTGAGAAGTGCTTGTGTTGAAGTTTGCAAGTCCCGTAGCATGCACGTATGGTAAACGTTGTGTAACAAATTTGAAACATGAGGTGTTCTTTGATTGTCTTCCTTATGAGTGGCGGTCGGGGACGAGCGATGGTCTTTTCCTATCAATCTATCCCCCTAGGAGCATGCGCATAGTGCTTTGGTTTTTGATGACTTGTAGATTTTTGCAATAAGTATGTGAGTTCTTTATGACTAATGTCGAGTCCATGGATTATACGCACTATCAACCTTCCATCATTGCTAGCCTCTTCGGTACCGTGCATTGCCCTTTCTCACATTGAGAGTTGGTGCAAACTTCGCCGGTGCATCCAAACCCCATGATATGATACGCTCTTTCACACATAAACCTCCTTATATCTACCTCAAAACAACCACCATACCCTATTGTTGGGTTTCGTAGTAATTTCAAAAAATTTCCTACGCACACGCAAGATCATGGTGATGCATAGCAACGAGAGGGGAGAGTGTGATCTACGTACCCTTGTAGATCGACAATGGAAGCGTTAGCACAATGTGGTTGATGTAGTCGTACGTCTTCACGGTCCGACCGATCCAAGCACCGTTACTCCGGCACCTCCGAGTTCTTGGAACACATTCAGCTCGATGACGATCCCCGGGCTGCGATCCAGCAAAGCGTCGGGGAGGAATTCCGTCAGCACGACGGCGTGGTGACGATCTTGATGTTCTACCATCGCAGGGCTTCGCCTAAGCACCGCTACAATATGACCGAGGTGAATATGGTGGAGGGGGCACCGCACACGGCTAAGGAACGATCACGAAGATCAACTTGTGTGTCATGGGGTGCCCCCTGCCCCTGTATATAAAGGAGCAAGGGGGAGGGGGGCCGGCCTAGGAGGGGCGCGCCAAGGGGAGTCCTACTCCCACCAGGAGTAGGACTCCCTCCTTCCTTGTTGGAGTAGGAGAAGGGGAAAGAGGGGGAGAGAAAGAAGGAAAAGGGGGCTGCGCCCCTTTCCAATTCGGACCAGAGGGTGGGGCGCAGGGCCTCCCCTTTTGGCCTCTCTCCTCTATTCCCGTATGGCCCAATAAGGCCCATATACTTCCCGGCGAATTCCCGTAACTCTCCGGTACTCCGAAAAATACCCGAATCACTCGGAACCTTTCCGAAGTCCGAATATAGTCGTCCAATATATCGATCTTTACGTCTCGACCATTTCGAGACTCCTCGTCATGTCCTCGACTCAATCCGGGACTCCGAACTCCTTCGGTACATCAAAACTCATAAACTCATAATATAACTGTCATCGAAACCTTAAGCGTGCGGACCCTATGGTTCGAGAACAATGTAGACATGACCGAGACACGTCTCCGGTCAATAACCAATAGCGGGACCTGGATGCCCATATTGGCTCCTACATATTCTACGAAGATCTTTATCGGTCAGACCGCATAACAACATACGTTGTTCCCTTTGTCATCGGTATGTTACTTGCCCGAGATTCGATCGTCGGTATCTTAATACCTAGTTCGATATCGTTACCGGCAAGTCTCTTTACTCGTTCTGTAATACATCATCTCACAACTAACTCATTAGTTGCAATGCTTGCAAGGCTTATGTGATGTGCATTACCGAGAGGGCCCAGAGATACCTCTCCGACAATCGGAGTGACAAATCCTAATCTCGAAATACGCCAACCCAACATGTACCTTTGGAGACACTTGTAGAGCTCCTTTATAATCACCTAGTTACGTTGTGACGTTTGGTAGCACACAAAGTGTTCCTCCGGCAAACGGGAGTTGCATAATCTCATAGTCATAGGAACATGTATAAGTCATGAAGAAAGCAATAGCAACATACTAAACGATCGGGTGCTAAGCTAATGGAATGGGTCATGTCAATCACATAATTCTCCTAATGATGTGATCCCGTTAATCAAATAACAACTCTTTTGTTTATGGTTAGGAAACATAACCATCTTCGATTAACGAGCTAGTCAAGTAGAGGCATACTAGTGACACTCTGTTTGTCTATGTATTCACACATGTATTACGTTTCTGGTTAATACAATTCTAGCATGAATAATAAACATTTATCATGATATAAGGAAATAAATAATAACTTTATTATTGCCTCTAGGGCATATTTCCTTCAGTCTCCCACTTGCACTAGAGTCAATAATCTAGATCACATCGCCATGTGATTTAACATCAATAGTTCACATCACCATGTGATTAACACCCATAGTTCACATCGTCATGTGACCTATACCCAAAGGGTTTACTAGAGTCAATAATCTAGTTCACATTATTTATGTGATTAACACCCAAAGAGTACTAAGGTGTTAGCATGTTTTGCTTGTGAGATAATTTTAATCAACGGGTCTGTCACATACAGATCCGTAAGTATTTTGCGAATTCTATGTCTACAATGCTCTGCACGGAGCTACTCTAGCTAATTGCTCCCACTTTCAATATGTATCTAGATCGAGACTTAGAGTCATCCAGATCTGTGTCAAAACTTGCATCGACGTAACTTTTACGATGAACCTTTTGTCACCTCCATAATCGAGAAATATTTCCTTATTCCACTATGGATAATTTTGACCAATGTCCAGTGATCTACTCTTAGATCATTATTGTACTCCCTTGCTTAACACAGTGTAGGGTATACAATAGATCTGGTACACATCATGGCATACTTTATAGAACCTATGGCTGAGGCATAGGGAATGACTTTCATTCTCTTTCTATCTTCTGCCGTGGTCGGGCTTTGAGTCTTACTCAATTTCATACCTTGTAACACAGCCAAGAACTCTTTCTTTGACTGTTCCATTTTTGAACTACTTCAAAATATTGTCAAGGTATGTACTCATTGAAAAAACTTATCAAGCATCTTGATCTATCTCTATAGATTTTGATGCTTAATATGTAAGCAGCTTCACCAAGGTCTTTCTTTGAAAAACTTCTTTAAAAACACTCCTTTATGCTTTGCAGATTAATTCTACATTATTTCCGATCAACAATATGTCATTCACATATATTTATCAGAAATGCTGTAGTGCTCCCACTCACTTTCTTGTAAATACAGGCTTCATCGCAAGTCTGTATAAAACTATATGCTTTGATCAACTTATCAAAGCGTATATTCCAACTCCGAGATGCTTGCACCAGTCCATAGATGGATCGCTGGAGCTTGCATATTTTGTTAGCACCTTTAGAATTGACAAAACCTTCTGGTTGTATCATATACAACTCTTCTTTAATAAATCTATTAAGGAATGCAGTTTTGTTTATCCATTTGCCAGATTTCATAAAATGCGGCAATTGCTAACATGATTCGGACAGACTTAAGCATAGATACGAGTGAGAAACTCTCATCGTAGTCAACACTTTGAACTTGTCGAAAACCTTTTGCGACAATTCTAGCTTTGTAGATAGTAACACTACTATCAGCGTCCATCTTCCTCCATTTATTCTCAATTGCTTGCCGATCAGTGGGCAAGTCAACCAAAGTCCATACTTTGTTCTCATACATGGATCCCATCTCAGATTTCACGGCTTCAAGCCATTTTGCGGAATCTGGGCTCACCATCGCTTCTTCATAGTTCATAGGTTCATCATGGTCAAGTAGCATGACCTCCAAAACAGGATTACCGTACCACTCTGGTGCGGATCTCACTCTGGTTTACCTACGAGATTCGGTAGTTACTTGATCTGAAGTTACATGATCATCATCATTAGCTTCCTCACTAATTGGTGTAGTAGTCACAGGAATAGATTTCTGTGATGAACTACTTTCCAATAAGGGAGAAGGTACAATTACCTTATCAAGTTCTACTTTCCTCCCACTCACTTCTTTCGAGAGAACCTCCTTCTCTAGAAAGGATCCATTCTTAGCAACGAATGTCTTGCCTTCGGATCTGTGATAGAAGGTGTACCCAACAGTAACTTTTTGGGTATCCTATGAAGACACACTTTTCCGATTTGGGTTTGAGCTTATCAGGATGAAACTTTTTCACATAAGCATTGCAACCCCAAACTTTAAGAAATGACAACTTTGGTTTCTTGCCAAACCACAGTTCATACGGTGTCGTCTCAACAGATTTAGATGGTGCCCTTTTAACATGAATGCAGCTGTCTCTAATGCATAACCCCAAAACAATAGTGGTAGATCGGTAAGAGACATCATAGATTGCACTATATCCAATAAAGTACGGTTATGACGTTCGGACACACCATTATGCTGAGGTGTTCCATGTGGCATGAGTTTGTGAAACTATTCCACATTGTTTTAATTGAAGACCAAACTCGTAACTCAAATATTTGTCTCCGCGATCAGATCGTAGAAACTTTATTTTCTTGTCACGATGATTTTTCACTTCACTCTGAAATTCTTTGAACTTTTCAAATGTTTCAGACTTATGTCTCATCAATTAGATATACCCATATCTGCTCAAATCATCTGTGAAGTTCAGAAAATAACGATACTTGCCGTGAGCTTTAACACTCATCGGACCGCATACATCAGTATGTATTATTTCCAATAAGTCAGTTGCTCGCTCTGGAGAACGGAGTCTTAGTCATCTTGCCCATGAGGCATGGTTCGCAAGCATCAAGTGATTCATAATCAAGTGATTCCAAAATCCCATCAGCATGGAGTTTCTTCATGCGCTTTACACCAATATGACCTAAACGGCAGTGCTACAAATAAGTTGCACTATCATTATTAACTTTGCATCTTTTGGCTTCAATATTATGAATATGTGTATCACTACAATCGAGATCCAACAAACCATTTTCGTTGGTGTGTATGACCATAGAAGGTTTTATTCATGTAAACAGAACAACAATTGTTCTCTAACTTAAATGAATAACCGTATTGCAATAAACATGATCAAATCATATTCATGCTCAACGCAAACACCAAATAACACTTATTTAGGTTCAACACTAATCTCGAAAGTATAGGGAGTCTGCGATGATGATCATATCAATCTTGGAACCACTTCCAACACACATCATCACTTCACCCTTAACTAGTCTCTGTTTATTCTGAAACTCCTGTTTCGAGTTACTAATCTTAGCAACTGAACTAGTATCAAATACTGAGGGGTTGCTATAAACACTAGTAAAGTACACATCAATAACATGTATATCAAATATACTTATGTTCACTTGGCCATCCTTCTTATCTGCCAATCACTTGGGGTAGTTCCGCTTCTAGTGACCAGTCCCTTTGCAGTAGAAACACTTAGTCTCAGGCTTAGCACCAGACTTGGGCTTCTTCACTTGAGCAGCAACTTGCTTGCTGTTCTTCTTGAAGTTCCCCTTCTTCCCTCTGCCCTTTTCTTGAAACTAGTGGTCTTGTCTACCATCAACACTTGATGTTTTTCTCGATTTCTACCTTCGTCAATTTCCGCATTACGAAGAGCTTGGGAATAGTTTCCGTTATCCCTTGCATATCATAGTTCATCATGAAGTTCTACTAACTTGGTGATGGTGACTAGAGAATTATGTCAATCACTATCTTATCTGGAAGATTAACTCCCACTTGATTCAAGCGATTGTAGTACTCAGACAATCTGAGCACATGCTCACTAGTTGAGCGATTCTCCTTCATCTTTTAGCTATAGAACTTGTTGGAGACTTCATATCTCTCAACTCGGGTATTTGCTTGAAATATTAACTTCAACTCCTGGAACATCTCATATGCTCCATGACGTTCAAAACGTCTTTGAAGTCCCGATTCTAAGCCATTAAGCATGGTGCACTAAACTATCAAGTAGTCATCATATTGAGCTAGCCAAATGTTCATAACGTCTGCATCTGCTCCTGCAATAGGTCCGTCACCTAGCGGTGCATCAAGGACATAATTCTTCTGTGCAGCAATGAGGATAAACCTCAGATCACGGATCCAATCCGCATCATTGCTACTAACATCTTTCAACACAATTTTCTCTAGGAACATATCAAAATAAACACAGGGAAGCAACAACTTGAGCTATTGATCTACAACATAATTTGCAAAATACTACCAGGACTAAGTTCATGATAAATTTAAGTTCAATTAATCATATTACTTAAGAACTCCCACTTAGATAGACATCCCTCTAATCCTCTAAGTGATTACGTGATCCAAATCAACTAAACCATGTCCGATCATCACGTGATATGGAGTAGTTTCATTGGTAAACATAGCTATGTTGATCATATCTGCTATATGATTCACGCTCGACCTTTTGGTCTCCATGTTCCGAGGCCATATCTGTATATGCTTGGCTCGTCAAGTATAACCTGAGTATTCTGCGTGTGCAACTGTTTTGCACCCGTTGTATTTGAACGTAGAGCCTATCACACCCGATCATCACGTGGTGTCTCAGCACGAAGAACTTTCGCAACGGTGCATAATCAGGGAGAACACTTCTTGATAATTAGTGAGAGATCATCTTATAATGCTACCGTCAATCAAAGCAAGATAAGATACATAAAAGATAAACATCACATGCAATCAATATAAGTGATATGATATGGCCACCATCATCTTGTGCTTGTGATCTCCATCTTCAAAGCACCGTCATGATCACCATCGTCACCGGCGCGACACCTTGATCTCCATCGTAGCATCGTTGTCGTCTCGCAAATCTTATGCTTCCACGACTATCGCTACCGCTTAGTGATAAAGTAAAGCATTACAGGGCGATTGCATTGCATACAATAAAGCGACAACCATATGGCTCCTGCCAGTTGTCGATAACTCGGTTAGAAAACATGATCATCTCATACAATAAAATTTAGCATCATGTCTTGACCATATCACATCACAACATGCCCTGCAAAAACAAGTTAGACGTCCTCTACTTTGTTGTTGCAAGTTTTACGTGGATGCTACGGGCTTAAGCAAGAACCAATCTTACCTACACAACAAAACCACACCGATAGTTTGTCAAGTTGGCGCTGTTTTAACCTTCGCAAGGACCGGGCGTAGCCACACTCGGTTCAACTAAAGTTGGAGAAACTGTCACCCGCTAGCCACCTTTGTGCAAAGCACGTCGGGAGAACCGGTCTCGCGTAAGCGTACGCGTAATGTCGGTCCGGGCCGCTTCGTCCAACAATACCGCCGAACCAAAGTATGACATGCTGGTAAGCAGTATGACTTATATCGCCCACAACTCACTTGTGTTCTACTCGTGCATATAACATCAACACATAAAACCTAGGCTCGGATGCCACTGTTGGGTTTCGTAGTAATTTCAAAAAAATTCCTACACACACGCAAGATCATGGTGATGCATAGCAACGAGAGGGGAGAGTGTGATCTACGTACCCTTGTAGATCGACAACGGACGCATTAGCACAACGTGGTTGATGTAGTCGTACGTCTTCATGGTCCGACCGATCCAAGCACCGTTACTCCGGCACCTTCGAGTTCTTGGCACACGTTCAGCTCGATGACGATCCCCGGGCTCCGATCCAGCAAAGCGTCGAGGAGGAGTTCCGTCAGCACAACGGCATGGTGACGATCTTGATGTTCTACCGTTGCAGGGCTTCGCCTAAGCACCGCTACAATATGACCGAGGTGGAATATGGTGGAGGGGGGCACCGCACACGGCTAAGGAACGATCACGAAGATCAACTTGTGTGTCTAGAGGTGCCCCCTGCCCCCGTATATAAAGGAGCAAGGGGGAGGGCGGCCGGCCTAGGAGGGAGCGCGCCAAGGGGAGTCCTACTCCCACCGGCAGTAGGACTCCTTCCTTCCTTGTTGGAGTAGGAGAAGGGGAAAGAGGGGGAGAGGAAGAAGGAAAAGGGGGCTGCGCCCCTTGTCCAATTCGGACCAGAGGGGGGGCGCAGGCCTCCTTCCTTTTGGCCTCTCTCCTCTATTCCCGTATGGCCCAATAAGGCCCATATACTCCCCGGCGAATTCCCGTAACTCTCCGGTACTCCGAAAAATACCCGAATCACTCAGAACCTTTCCGATGTCCGAATATAGTCGTCCAATATATCGATCTTTACATCTGGACCATTTCGAGACTCCTCGTCATGTCCCCGATCTCATCCGAGACTCTGAACTCCTTCGGTACATCAAAACTTATAAACTCATAATATAACTGTCATCGAAACCTTAAGCATGCGGACCCTATGGTTCGAGAACAATGTAGACATGACCGAGACACGTCTCCGGTCAATAACCAATAGCGGGACCTGGATGCCCATATTGGCTCCTACATATTCTACGAAGATCTTTATCGGTCAGACCGCATAACAACATACGTTGTTCCCTTTGTCATCGGTATGTTACTTTCCCGAGATTCAATCGTCGGTATCTTAATACCTAGTTCGATCTCGTTACCGGCAAGTCTATTTACTCGTTCCGTAATACATCATCTCACAACTAACTCATTAGTTGCAATGCTTGCAAGGCTTATGTGATGTGCATTACCGAGAGGGCCCAGAGATACCTCTCCGACAATCGGAGTGACAAATCCTAATCTCGAAATATGCCAACCCAACATGTACCTTTGGAGACACCTGTAGAGCTCCTTTATAATCACCCAGTTATGTTGTGACGTTTGGTAGCACACAAAGTGTTCCTCCGGCAAACGGGAGTTGCATAATCTCATAGTCATAGGAACATGTATAAGTCATGAAGAAAGCAATAGCAACATACTAAACGATCGGGTGCTAAGCTAATGGAATGGGTCATGTCAATCACATAATTCTCCTAATGATGTGATCCCGTTAATCAAATAACAACTCTTTTGTTTATGGTTAGGAAACATAACCATCTTCGATTAACGAGCTAGTCAAGTAGAGGCATACTAGTGACACTCTGTTTGTCTATGTATTCACACATGTATTATGTTTCCGGTTAATACAATTCTAGCATGAATAATAAACATTTATCATGATATAAGGAAATAAATAATAACTTTATTATTGCCTCTAGGGCATATTTCCTTCACCTATTATGGCATTTCTATAGCCATTCCAAGATATATTGCCATGCAACTTTCCACCATTCCGTTTATCATGACACATTCATCATTGTCATATTTCTTAGCATGATCATGTAGTTTACATAGTATTTTTGGCGAAGCCACCATTCATAATTTTCATACATGTCACTCTTGATTCATTGCATATCCCGGTACACCGCCGGAGGCATTCATATAGCGTCATCTTTTGTTCTAGTATCGAGTTGTAATCATTGAGTTGTAAATAAATAGAAGTGTGATGATCATCATTTTCTAGAGCATTGTCCCAAGTGAGGAATGTAAAAATAAGAAAGGCCATAAAAAAGAGAAGGCCCAAATAAAAAAATGAGAGAAAAAGAGAGAAGGGACAATGCTACTATCCTTTGCCACACTTGTGCTTCAAAGTAGCACCATAATCTTCATGATAGAGAGTCTTTTGTTTTGTCACTTTTATATAACTAGTGGGAAATTTTCATTATAGAACTTGGCTTGTATATTCCAAAAATGGGCCTCCTCAAGTGCCCTAGGTCTTCGTGAGCAAGCAAGTTGGATGCACACCCACTTAGTTTCTTTTGTTGAGCTTTCATACATTTATAGCTCTAGTGCATCTGTTGCATGGCAATCCCTACTCCTTGCATTAACATCAATCGATGGGCATCTCCATAGCCCATTGATTAGCCTCGTTGATGTGAGACTTTCTCCCTTTTTGTCTTTTTCACATAACCCCCATCATCATATTCTATTCCACCCATAGTGCTATGTCCATGGCTCGCGCTCATATATTGCGTGAAAGTTTATAGGTTTTAGATTGCTAAAGTATGAAACAATTTCTTGGCTTGTCATCGGGGTTGTGCATGATGAGAGTATTCTTGTGTGACGAAAATGAAGCATGATTAAACTATATGATTTTGTAGGGATGAACTTTCTTTGGCCATGTTATTTTGAGAAGACATAATTGCTTAGTTAGTATGCTTGAAGTATTATTATTTTTATGTCAATATGAACTTTTATCTTGAATCTTTCGGATCTGAATATTCATGCCACAATTAAGAAGAATTACATTGAAATTATGCCAAGTAGCACTCCGCATCAAAAATTCTGTTTTTTTCATTTACCTACTCGAGGACGAGCAGGAATTAAGCTTGGGGATCCTTGATATGTCTCCAACGTATCTATAATTTTTGATTGCTCCATACTATATTATCTACTGTTTTGGACATTATTCGGCTTTATTATTCACTTTTATATTATTTTTGGGACTAACCTATTAACCGGAGGCCCAGCCCAGAATTGCTGTTTTTCCCCTATTTTAGGGTTTCGAAGAAAAGGAATATCAAACGAAGTCCAAACGCAATGAAACCTTCGGGAACGTGATTTTCTCACCGAACATGATACAGGAGACTTGGACCCTACTTCAAGAAACAAAGGAGGAGACCACAAGGTAGGGGGCGCGCCTACCCCCCAGGCGCGCCCTCCACCCTCATGGGTCCCCTGTTGCTCCACCGATGTACTCCTTCCTCCTATATATACCTATGTACCCCCAAATGATCAGATACGGAGCCAAAACCCTAATTCCACCGCCGTAACTTTCTGTATCCACGAGATCTCATCTTGGGGCCTATTCCGGAGCTTTGCCGGAGGGTGTATCCATCACGGAGGGCTTCTACATTAACACCATAGCCTCTCCGATGAAGTGTGAGTAGTTTACCTCAGACCTTCGGGTCCATAGTTATTAGCTAGATGGCTTCTTCTCTCTTTTTGGATCTCAATATAATGTTCTCCCCCTCTCTTGTGGAGATCTATCCGATGTAATCTTCTTTTTGTAGTGTGTTTGTTGAGACCGATGAATTGTGGGTTTATGATCAAGTCTATCTATGAACAATATTTGAATCTTCTCTGAATTCTTTTATGTATGATTGGTTATCTTTGCAAGTCTCTTCGAATTATCAGTTTGGTTTGGCCTACTAGATTGATCTTTCTTGCAATGGGAGAAGTGCTTAGCTTTGGGTTCAATCTTGCGGTGTCCTTTCCTAGTGACAGTAGGGGCAGCAAGGCACGTATTGTATTGTTGCCATCGAGGATAACAAGATGTGGTTTTTTATCATATTGCATGAATTTATCCCTCTACATCATGTCATCTTGCTTAAGGCGTTACTCTGTTTTCATGAACTTAATACTCTAGATGCATGCTGGATAGCGGTCAATGAGTGGAGTAATAGTAGTAGATGCAGGAAGGAGTCGGTCTACTTCTCTCGGACGTGATGCCTATATACATGATCATACCTAGATATTCTCATAACTATGCTGAATTCTGTCAATTGCTCAACAGTAATTTGTTCACCCACCGTAAAATACTTATGCTCTTGAGAGAAGCCACTAGTGAAACCTATGGCCCCCGGGTCTATCTTCATCATATTAATCTTCCAATACTTAGTTATTTTCTTTGCCTTTATTTTACTTTGTATCTTTATCACAAAAATACCAAAAATATTATCTTATCATATCTATCAGATCTCACTCTCGTAAGTGACCGTGAAGGGATTGACAACCCCTTATCGCGTTGGTTGCGAGGAGTTATTTGCTTTGTTTAGGTACTAGGGGACGCGCGCACAACCTCCTACTGGATTGATACCTTGGTTCTCAAAAACTAAGGGAAATACTTACACTACTTTGCTGCATCATCCTTTCCTCTTTGGGGAAATCCAACGCAATGCTCAAGAGGTAGCAGAAGAGCACTTGTATATCCAAAATGACAATCATGAAACTCAACATAAAATTTGTCAAGGGATATGTTTGAATGGTTGTGTGCTTCCTTGTCTTCATCCACCAGTGTGTAGAGACTTGGTGATATAGAAATTGCTCAAGATATGAGTGAGTTGCAATTTCATAGATTTAGATTCATCCAAGTACCTACACGGGTTAGATAACATGCAAGGTGCAAATATATCCAAGACTTAAGATAGTCAACATAAGAGAAATATCAAGGATCAGTCATAGGCTCATGCCTTGCATGTATCAAATGGAGTTCCTACTCCAAGTTTGAAGCACCAATGATGTTCAATTCACCTCTTAACCTGGAAAACACTTTCTCATCAAGTGGTTTCATGAATATATCAGCTAACTGCTTTTTGGTGCGAACATGCTTAAGATTAATGTCCCCTTTGGCAACATGATCTCGAATGAAATGTTGACGAACTTCAATATGCTTAGTTCGAGAATGTTGCACGGGATTGTGAGCAATCTTAATAGCACTTTCATTGTCACAAAGTAACGGAACATGTTTCACAGATATCCCATAATCTTTAAGAGTTCGGGTCATCCAAAGTAATTGAGCACAAGATGATCAAGCGGCAATGTATTCCGCTTCGGCAGTGGATAAGGATACCGAGTTTTGTTTCTTGGAAGACCAAGACACAAGAGATCTACCAAGAAATTGACAAGTACCCGAAGTGGACTTTCTATCAACCTTGTCACCGGCATAGTCCGAGTCGGAGTAGCCAACAATATCAAAGGAGGCCCTCTTTGGATACCAAATGCCAAAATTTGGTGTATGGATTAAGTATCTCACTATCCTTTTCACGGCCTTAAGATGACATTCTTTAGGAGCGGCTTGATATTGTGCACACATGCACACACTTAGCATAATATCGGGGCGTGAAGCACATAGATATAACAATGGACCAATCATAGAGCGATAAACCTTTTGATCAACCGGTTCACCATCTTTGGTTAAACCAAGATGTCCACTAGTAGGCATGGGTGTAGTCATACCTTTGCATTCTTGCATATTGAACTTCTTGAATAAGTCCTTGGTGTACTTAGTCTGAGAGACAAAGGTACCTTCCTTAGTTTGCTTGATTTGCAAACCAAGAAATAATTTGAGTTCACTCATCATCGACATCTCAAACTTCTCCGACATTAGCTTTCCAAACTTTTCACTAAAATGAGGGTTAGTTGATCCAAATATAATACCATCGACATAAATTTGGCACATAAATAGTTCTCCATTAACCCTTTTAGTAAAAGGAGTAGAATCTATTTTTCCAATTTCAAAGCCTTTTTCAATAAGGAACTTGGTCAAGCATTTATACCATGCTCTAGGAGCTTGTTTAAGACCATAAAGAGCTTTGTGAAGTTTGTAAACATGATTAGGTTTCTTAGGATTGACAAATCTGGGAGGTTGCTTAAGATAAACTTCCTCCTCTGTTTCACCATTCAGAAAAGCACTTTTAATGTCCATTTGGTACAAGGTGATATCATGATGATTAGCATAGGCAAGTAAGATGCGAATGGACTCAAGTCTAGCAAAGGGGGCATATGTCTCACCATAGTCCATACCTTCGACTTGAGTGTAGCCTTGGGTGACGAGACATGCTTTGTTGCGAACTGCTTGTCCATCTTCATCTTGCTTGTTGCGAAACACCCATTTGGTACCGATGATGTTGTGGTTGTTGTCGTGCTTCTCAACTAATGTCCAAACTTGATTTCTCTCAATGTTGTGTAGCTCTTCATGCATGGCATTTATCCAATCCGGATCTTCCAAAGCTTCTTCAACCTTCATAGGTTCAATGCTAGAGATGAATGAATAGTGTTCACAAAAGTTAGCTAAACGAGTTTTCGAGCGAGTGATTCTCCCGGTTTGGATATCATTGTAGATTTGCTCGACGGGATGGTCTTTAGCAATTCTTGCTCGAATTCGTGAAAGCTTTTTCTTGGATCTTGGTTGAACATCTTCTTAATCTTGTTCTACTTCTTGGCCTTCTTCGTTGTTGACGTTGTCGTTCTCTTGTCGTGGTGGAGAAGGAGGTTGTTGGCGTTCATCTTGGTGCACTTCCTCGTTTTCTTCATCTTGGTGTGTCCCACTTGTGGATGCTTCCGTATCAACTCTTGGTTCACCTTGTCGTGAGGTAGAAGCTTCCACTTGGACAGATGAGGTACTCTCCTTCACCTCCGTTGGACGAATCTTGCCAATAGAAAAGTCTTGGATTGCTTCCGAAGGGTCTTTGTCTCCTACATCAATTGTCAATTGCTCTACTTGTGAGCCGTTAGATTCATCAAACTTCACATCTACCGTCTCTTCAACCTTTCGGGTGAAATTATTGTAGACACAGTATGTGTGAGAGTTTGAGCCATAACCAAGTAGGAAACCTTCATGAGACTTAGGAGCAAATTTAGAACGACGATGCTTATCAAGAATGTAGCACTTTGAGGCGAATACTCGAAAGTATCCAACTTGTGGTTTGTTACCGGTGAGGAGCTCGTATGCCGTCTTGCCGAGTAGCTTGTGAAGATACAAGCGATTTGTTGCATGACAAGCTGTCTCAACCGCTTCCGCCCAAAAGTGCTTTGGCGTCTTGTACTCATCAAGCATCGTTCTCACCATTTTGATGAGTGTCCGGTTCTTCCTCTCAACAACTCCATTCTGTTGAGGTGTGTACGTAGCCGAGAACTCATGTGAAATCCCTTCTTCGTCAAGAAAGGTGTCCACATTTGCGTTCTTGAACTCCGTTATGTTGTCGCTGCGAACCTTCTTGATTTTCACTTCAAACTGTTTTTGAAGATCTTTTGGACCTGCGATTTATCATCGAGAAAGAACACCCACGTAAATCTTGAAAAATCATCAACTATAACTAGACCAAAAACATTTCCACCGAGACTTTTGTAAGCGTTAGGACCAAAAAGATCCATGTGAAGTAGCTCGAGTGGCCTCCTTGTGGTCATGATGTTCTTCACGGGATGCCTTCCTCCAACCTATTTACCTGCTTGACAAGCACTGCAAAGTCTATCCTTATCAAATATGACATCGTTGATGCCAAGGATATGATTTCCTTTAATAAGCTTGTCAAGGTTTCGCATACCAACATGACCTAATCGTCTATGCCATAACCAACCTTTAGAAGATTTAGCAATTAAGCAAGTTCTAGGTTGAGCCTTTTTAGTGAAATCTGCAATGTAAAGATCACCTCTGCGTGTACCGGTAAAGACTATTTTATGATTATCTCTATGAAACACTTGGCAATCTACTTAAGTAAATAGGACATTGAAACCGAAATTGGGAAGTAAGATACTGAAAGTAAATTGTAGCCAAGGGATTCAACGAGCATGACATTTTGTATGGATCTATCATGTGAGATGGCCACCTTACCTAGGCCAACCACCTTACCCTTTGAGTTATCACCAAAGGTGACATACTTTCGAGGGTCGTCGTTTTCAGCAAGCTCACAGAACATATCTTTATCTCTGGTCATATGATCAGTACATCCACTATCAAGAACCCATTCCTTTCCTCCAGCCATGTAGCCGCGAAGATTTGCCATAAGACCAAAGTGTCTCATTGCATCATCAAGATCATAGTCACTGTCATCATCATCCTCATCATAGTATCCATGTTCAACATCATCTTGTGATTGATCAATTCCTGGAGAGGGTAATTCATTAGATAAATGATCATTTCTATGGTTATCTTTATGAATTCTAATAGCTTTGGAAATGATATTGCTAATGATTCCAACATCTCCTTTGGCACTCGTAAGATTAGTAAGCTCAAATAAGCAGTCACCAAATTTGGGATCATTGGAACTCATCTAATCAAGGCAATAGACTTATGGAGAATTTCATCTAGATTTTTTAAGGAATAATTTGGAAAGCGTTCCTCAAGAAATCTCCATATAGTGTAGGCACAATCAAGAGTAGGCAAACATTCAATCAAGTTTCTAGGCAAGCCTCTAGTGATAAGATTAACAGTTCTAAGGTTGCGGATCATGTCAATAGACTCATCAAGGGTAGGATGCAAAGGATCAACATGAGGTGCACAAGGGCTAGTAATGTACTTGTTCAAATGATATTCATTGAAAATCTCAAGCATTTCATTTTCCACTCATGAAAATACTCTCCATCAAGTATAGGCACTCTATGTCTAAGACTCCCCAAAGTAGACTCATCCATCTTCCTCCAATGGTGTTTAAACCAAGGCAATGGAGACCAAAGCTCTGATACCAATTGAAAGGATCGAGAAGAGGTGTCTGGAGGGGGGTGATTAGACACTAAGTGCTAAAAGTTGCAGTTTTTAATTTCATTAAGTTGAAGTGGAGTTTTGGCACAAGTTTAACAAACACAATACATATCAAGCAAGCATGCAAAGAGTATATCAAGCAAGTCAAGCACAAGTTTAATTTGGAGACACGGAGATTTTTGAGACGTGGTTCCGATAGGTGGTGCTATCGTACATCCACGTTGATGGAGACTTCAACCCACGAAGTGTAATGGCTGCGCGAGTCCACGGAGGGCTCTACCCACAAAGGGTCCACGAAGAAGCAACCTTGTCTATCCCACCATGACCGTCGCCCACGAAGGACTTGCCTCACTAGCGGTAGATCTTCACGAAGTAGGCGATCTCCTTGCCCTTACAAACTCCTTGGTTCAACTCCACAATCTTGTCGGAGGCTCCCAAGTGACACCTAGCTAATCTAGGAGACACCACTCTCCAAGAAGTAACAAATGGTGTGTTGATGATGAACTCCTTGCTCTTGTGCTTCAAATGATAGTCTCCCCAACACTCAACTCTCTCTCACAGGATATGGATTTGGTGGAAAGAAGATTTGAGTGGAAAGCAACTTGGGGAAGGCTAGAGATCAAGATTCATATGGTAAGATTGAAATATCTTGGCCTCAACACAAGTGTAGGTGGTTCTCTCTCAGAAAAAGTAGGTTGGAAGTGTAGGTTTGTTCTGATGGCTCTCTCCATGAATGAATAGGTGGTGGAGGGGTATATATAGCCTCCACACAAAATCTAACCGTTACACACAACTTGCCAATCTCGGTGGAACCGAATTGATAAACTCGGTCGGACCGATTCAGCAAATCTAGTGACCATTAGGTGCTTCAGTGGGACCGACTGGATCAACTCAGTGGGACCAATGTGCTAGGGTTAGGGTAAATCCAAAACTCGGTTTGACCGATTACTCAAACTCGGTGAGACCGATTTGGGTAATAAGCGAAACAGAGAGTTGGCTAAGCAAACTCGGTGGGCCGATTGCATATCTCGGTGGGACTGAAACTATTGCAATAGGTAACAGAGAGTTTGCAAGCCCGTCTCGGTGAGACCGAGATCCCATCGGTGAGAACGAACTGATTAGGGTTTCTGGCAGTGGCTATGTCAACTGAACTCGGTGGCTCCAGATAGAAAGAATTGGTGGGGCCGAGTTGGATATTTGGTGTGGGACATATTTGGAAGTGAGAAAGTGGTTGAGGGCTTTGGAGCATATCACTAAGCATTTCGAGCAAGCAAGCCATTAAGCTACACCTCATCCCTTCTTAATAGTATTGGCTTTCCTATAGACTCAATGTGATCTTGGATCACTAAAATAGAAAATGTAGAGTCTTGAGCTTGGAGCTTGAGCCAATCCTTTGTCCTTAGCATTTTGAAGGGGTTCCACATCCTCTAGTCCATGCCACTTCATTGTTGAACTTATCTGAAACATACTAGGTAAAAGTGTTAGTCCAACAAGAGATATGTTGACATTAATTACCAAAACCACCTAGGGAGCACTTGTGCTTTCATCATGATTAGTCGTGTCCCCGGTTATGGACATCTTGAGTATCTGATTCTTGAATTATCATGTGGATCTCATAATTCTAAATTAATTTGTTGGGATGTTAATTACTCTTAATTAGGATTGAGATGGGGTCTTACCATTCTCAATGATTTTCAACTACCGTGATAGTTAAATAAAATATATTCTTTGTTGTAGGGAAAAATTAGCTTTTCGGAAAAACATTAAACCATAGAGCCTCCACTAGCCATATATGCATGTAGTGATAGCATTTACTTGTTCATTGCTCTACTGTGTTATTTTGCCAGCATATTCTATGTGCTGACCAGTTTTCGGGCTGCAACATATCATGTTGCATACTTTTCAGACGAATAATAAGGTGTGCTAGGTCGTTTGTCGTGCACTCAGCTATGCCGTTGGAATTGATGGACTCACTTTATCTTCCAAGCCTTCCGCTATTATCTTACCTAGATGGCCTTAAGCCATACTTATTGTAATAAGTTCTTTTTTGAGATATTCGATGTAATAAGTGTGTGATTGCTACTCTATTATAAATCCTTCAAATACTGTGTGTGTCAGCATTACCGATCCAGGGATGACACTTATACACAGAGATTTGACCGTTTGAGGTCGGATCGCTACCGAGTCGTATGGTGTGTAGATAGGATATGGCATCGTGTCCTAATAGGACACTTGTATCCTTAGCCTCTTATATATGTGTGGTTAGACACATGATGTAACCTATGCCAACATAATAACATAGACACGCAGGGAGACCCGACGGTGTGCCCTGTTTGGATCGACGTTTTGGTTTTTAAATACCTACATAAAGAATACATGCCTCGGTCGGTCGTTTTGTTTCCGACCTGAAATTACTTATTAGCCGGTAAGTTACACCTGTAATCAGAACACCTTCGTATTATTTTACAACCATCCCAAGCGTGGCCCTACATTTCTCAAGCCAAACATGGAATGGTGCAAGTAGAACCCTGTACTACTGAAATCCTGCTCTAGTTTGGCATGTTGTCCCAAACATGGAATGGACTATCTATTGGCTCAAACCAAACACCCAACAAATTGACAATGCGGACGTTTGCTTTGAATAATAACCTCATCAGATCGTTTGTCTGTAATACCAAAGTGGCTATGGATGAAGAAATGATATACCTCAAACGAAATGAGTGAGGTAGGAACGGAGGGTCAATTCGGCATATAGTTTCCAAAACCCGGCACCCCAAAATAGAATTGCTCAAGAAATTCAGTACTTCTAACACTCAGCAAGGACGATAGCACCATCCAGACGATTGAAAACTGAAAAATCTGGTCACCAGTACAACCAAACATGTAGATAGCACGGGAGCAGGTAAATCGTACATCCTGCATCAATAGAGACTACATCTGAAACAGGGCTAGATTGGCACGTTCATGTCAGATATCTACGCGTGACAGCGGTCCATGTCTTCTCATGCTGCATCCTCTATCTCGATATCCTCTGGAACGCCACGCATATACATAACATTGTTGCACCTGTTGACCAAGGAAAGAACACACCATGAGGGACAACTAGGTACCAAATGTCACAATTTGATCAAGGAATATATGATGCAAGTGCAGACATCAAATATGGAATCAGCCATTATCGGCATGTAATTTCCGTGAACTGAATACACACAATGATTCTATTTCATCAAGTGACAATAAAACATGAGAGCTGCTATACGTACGAGAAATTCTGGTCCGATCTTTGTACGACACCTACCATCAGCCATCCATCACATTATTAGTTTAAGCTAGATGGTCCGATCGCATATTGTACAAGCATCGGACTCTAAATGTCGGACGTGCAGTACTTCCGGTAAAATTTAGAACACATAGTGGTAGATGCATGCTTTAGGCCTTGTACAATGCAAGGTGTTTAAAAAAATAAACCAGTGTTTCTTTAAGCACCAGTGCTTATTTGGAGAGGGTAGACGCTTAATTAGGCATCCCTCATGTGAAAATAGGCACTGGTGCTTCAGAAAAAACCCGGGTTATTTTTCTAAGCACTTCCCTAAGCAGTTAGCATTGTACAAGGCCTTAGCAGGGATAGCTCATCAAGTACATAGGTATCAAATCCACTTAAGCTCCCTAGGGGTTGGTGCTCTCACATTCAATTGGGGTGTACAATTTTCTGATTGTGCTGTTGATTTTGACTGGATCATTCGCCTGCTGGGGCCCTTTGGTCAGGCAGGGGATCTTTCTCCCAATGATCTCTCCCGTATCCCCAGTTCCCCACCTGCCCATCCTCATGTCCTTCGTGCGGGTAGAAGGGAAAAGCTTTGGAAAGTGTTGGGTCAAGACCTCAAGGGGGTGGCGCTGTTCACACAATTACCACGCCCAGCACCCCTCTTGCCAAATCCAACTATCGATGATGGTGATCTACTTTAGCAACCGCACCTCTATGCTCCTCTCAACGTCTCGCTATAGATTCTCGCGATCTCATAGCCTTCTTGCCGTCGCTGGCACCACCGAGACTAGCCCTAGGTCATGCTCTTTGGCTCGACGGTATCGTTGGCCTCCGTGCTGGTCATGATGCCGCACTGCCAGGATGATTGTACGTCCGGGACGACGGCCTCGCTTGGTGCTTGTGTGATGGCTTGGCTTATTAGGGATGATAGACTACTCATATCAATAAGGAATTCCTTCTTTTCTGGGAGCCCATTCGGACAAAACTCCAAAGTTAAGCGTGCTCAGCTTGGAGTAGTGTCAGGATGGGTGACCGACCGGGAAGTTGCTCCCGGGTGCGCACGAGTGAGGACAAAGTGCGCAGAAAAGACTAGTATTGATCTGTGGGGCCAGTCTAGATCCCGCCAGGAGTAACGACCACCGGCGGGTGTGTCCGGGGCATTACAAGTTGGTATCAGAGCCGACCCTCGCGGTTACACGGATGTTTGCGGACAGGTGCGTGGTCATGTTGTTCATGACGTTTGTGACCCGTCGTGACACACGGCATGGTACATGTACCGGACTGGATGCACAGACATATGTGCCAAGAGGGAACGTTCCTGGGGCCCGACGAGGACGTCGGTTCCTCTGAGTGGGGATGTATGCGATGGCCTGACTTATTAGGGATGATAGACTACTCATATCAATAAGGAATTCCTTCTTTTCTGGGAGCCCATTCGGACAGAACTCCAAAGTTAAGCGTGCTCAGCTTGGAGTAGTGTCAGGATGGGTGACCGACCGGGAAGTTGCTCCCGGGTGCGCACGAGTGAGGACAAAGTGCGCAGAAAAGACTAGTATTGATCTGTGGGGCCAGTCTAGATCCCGCCAGGAGTAACGACCACCGGCGGGTGTGTCCGGGGCATTACAAGTTGGTATCAGAGCCGACCCTCGCGGTTACACGGATGTTTGCGGACAGGTGCGTGGTCATGTTGTTCATGACGTTTGTGACCCGTCGTGACACACGGCATGGTACATGTACCGGACTGGATGCACAGACATATGTGCCAAGAGGGAACGTTCCTGGGGCCCGACGAGGACGTCGGTTCCTCTGAGTGGGGATGTATGCGATGGCCTGACTTATTAGGGATGATAGACTACTCATATCAATAAGGAATTCCTTCTTTTCTGGGAGCCCATTCGGACAGAACTCCAAAGTTAAGCGTGCTCAGCTTGGAGTAGTGTCAGGATGGGTGACCGACCGGGAAGTTGCTCCCGGGTGCGCACGAGTGAGGACAAAGTGCGCAGAAAAGACTAGTATTGATCTGTGGGGCCAGTCTAGATCCCGCCAGGAGTAACGACCACCGGCAGGTGTGTCCGGGGCGTTACAGCTTGGTTGAGAGCAGTGGTGGCTCATGCATACGATCCTGCAGAGGTGGTACTGCATCAGGTAAGTATTCGCCTTCCCATCCCTCTACATCTGTTCCTAGCACACTTCGTTGTTGCCCCAACTTCTACTCTGGCGATAGTTGTTTCACAGTCTGGACATATCGAGATTGGCTTAAGCAACATGTACGGTGTACCAAGTGTTCGATGTTTCTCCCCAATGGGATGGTTTACTCCCTGGGTTGCTATAAGCTAAAGTTGATGGTAAATATGTGGTGCTAAGTTATTTATTGTTCAACTGTATGAAAATATTTAACCTTGAGGAGATGCGAACCATATGAGTTGTTCTGATTCAAGGCCCTGCATATCCTCTAGTACAGGACTAATTCACACTAGCAAAGTTAAAGGTGATCATAAATTGTTACCTTACCAGTATATCTCCAAGGTTTCCAGAGAATTGTCCATCAATATACTCCTCTGTATCAGCAAGCTGCAAGCAGTAGGAAAGACAGTAACAAAATTAAAAATATTGATCCATCAGAAGGCACTGATAATGTTTAATTTTGACATGCTGATCCATCACAGCTTTAATAATGTAGCAAAACAAAAAAAGTAATACCTGCAGATTCATGTAAGAGTCCACAGAAACAAGGTACCCTGGGGATGAAAGTATTGTCAGTCATCATTACTGAAGACAAGGGGGTTCTGGGAAATAAAGTACATACACTAAACAAGGAAATAATAGAAGTGGAAATAAGAAAAGGGCACATATTACCTTTGTACTCCATACCCCATTTTAGTTTGACAATAACAGACTTCCCTGTCAGGTTGTTCAGGAAAGGCTTCGGGTTAACTGGTACAGTGGCCTGCAAAAAGTATGAACCCGTTAGGAAGTGAACCACGAGGTCATATTTCATTGTTGATGGAGTAGATATGACAACATAGGAACATTTCATTGCTTTGACCTCTTTGTTATCAGTAAATTCCATTTATCAACTGCATGATAGTTTTTCAACACGAAAAGCTTACAATTATATAATAAAACATGGAAGATTTTCGACGTTTCACTTAAATTAAATGTCAGAAATACACATCATGATCTTTTTACAGTAAAAGTCAGGTATTCTGAATCAATTGTCCATATCTAATCATATTTCTTTTGCACTAATAGCAGCTAAAAAATGGTTATGCTAGCTCATTAGCAAACAAAAATGCCTGAATATCAAGATCACTAGAAATTTCATGATTTGAGTGCAAAATTTGGAGCGAACACTCTAGCAAAATCTGAAGTCAAATATGTGTGCGTCTTTGGATTGGAAAACCAAGCTACACAACTGATGCTACTAGAAATGATAAGCTAATGATATCACTTGGTCAACTTGGGTCAACATGGATAAGGTAGTGTTGATCGAGATCACAATCACTTGAAATGGCAAATTGGCATCCATAACAAGAAAGAAAGGTGCAACAAGATCACTAACGGAAAAAAATCAAGATGTGTTGCCGCTCGTGGTTCTCCGGCAGGGCTTCGTCAAGCACTAGGAAGAGGAGGAGGAGTTGGAGAGGGGGAGGGATGCGCCAGGGGAAGGGTGTGGCTTCCCCCATCCCCTCAATATATATAGGGGGAAGGGGAGAGGGGGAGGCGCCCTAGGGTTTCCCCTAGGGGGCGGCGGCTAGGGCAGATTGGATCTCTCTAGGGAAACCCTAGGGAGACTTGCCCCCCAAGCCAAGCAGGTGGAGGCTTGCCGTGGAGGCGCCCCACCTCCCCAAGTAACATGGGAAAAGGGTGTGGGGGCGCACAACCCCTTAGTGGGCTGGTTTGCCCCTCCCCTTGGCCCATGAGGCCCTGCAACACTTGTCGGGGCCCCCGAAACACCTTTCGGTCATGCTAGCCATAGCCTGGTACCTCCGGAACACTTTCGGTCTCCAATACCCTTCGCCCAATATATCGATCTTCACCTCCGGACAATTCTAGAACTCCTCGTCACATCCGGGACCTCATTCGGGACTCCGAACAACCTTCGGTAACCACATACTATTTCCCATAACAACTCTAGAGTCAGTGAACCTTAAGTGTGTAGACCCTACGGGTTCGGGAACCATGCAGACATGACCGAGACACCTCTCAGGCCAATAACCAATAGCGGGATCTGGATACCCCTAACATATCTATATTTTTTTTATTGTTTCATGCTATTATATTATCAACCTTGGATGTTTTATATGCATTTATATGCTATTTTATATGATTTTTGGGACTAACCTATTAACCTAGAGCCCAGTGCCAGTTTCTGTTTTTCGTTGTTTTAGAGTATCGCAGAAAAGGAAAATCAAATGGAGTCCAATTGACCTGAAACTTCACGGAACTTATTTTTGGACCAGAAGAAGCCCACGGTGTATCGGAGATGGACCAGGAGAGTCCCGGGCTGCCCACGAGGGTGGGGGGCATGCCCACCCCCTGGGCACGCCAGCCTGCCTCGTGGACAGCCCGGAGGTCCACCGATGTACTTCTTCCTCCCATATATACCCATATACCCTAAAAACATCGGGGAGCACAATAGATCGGGAGTTCCGCCACCAGAAGCCTCCGTAGCCACCGAAAACCAATCTAGACCTGTTCCGGCACCCTGCCGGAGGGGGAATCCCTCTCCGGTGGCCATCTTCATCCTCCCGGTGCTCTCCATTACGAGGAGGGAGTAGTTCTCCCTCGAGGCTGAGGGTATGTACCAGTAGCTATGTGTTTGATCTCTCTCTCTCTCTCGTGTTCTTGAGGTGGTACGATCTTGATGTATCGTGAGCTTTGCAATTATAGTTGGATCTTATGATGTTTCTCCCCCTCTACTCTCTTCTAATGGATTGAGTTTTCCCTTTGAAGTTATCTTATCGGATTGAGTCTTTAAGTATTTGAGAACACTTGGTGTATGTCTTGCGTGGGATACCCGTGGTGAGAATGGGGTACTCTATTGATCCACTTGATTTAAGTTTTGGTGATCAACTTGCGGGTTCCGCCCATGAACCTATGCATAAGGGTTGGCACACGTTTTCGTCTTGACTCTCCGGTAGAATCTTTGGGGCACTCTTTGAAGTTCTTTGTGTTGGTTGAATAGATGAATCTGAGATTGTGTGATGCATATCGTATAATCATACCCACGGATACTTGAGGTGACATTGGAGTATCTAGGTGACATTAGGGTTTTGGTTGATTTGTGTCTTAAGGTGTTATTCTAGTATGAACTCTATGATGGATTGAACTGAGAGAATAGCTTCGTGTTATTTTACTACGGACTCTTGAATAGATCGATCAGAAAGGATAACTTTGAGGTGGTTTCGTACCCTACCATAATCTTCGTTTGTTCTCCGCTATTAGTGACTTTGGAGTGACTCCTTCTTGCATGTTGAGGGATAGTTATGTGATCCAATTATGTTATTATTGTTGAGAGGACTTGCACTAGTGAAAGTATGAACCCTAGGCCATGTTTCCTAGCATTGCAATACCGTTTACGCTCACTTTTATCATTAGTTACCTTGCTGTTTTTATATTTTCAGATTACAAAAACCATTATCTACTATCCATATTGCACTTGTATCACCATCTCTTCACCGAACTAGTGCACCTATACAATTTACCATTGTATTGGGTGTGTTGGGGACACAAGAGACTCTTTGTTATTTGGTTGCAGGGTTTCTTGAGAGAGACCATCTTCATCCTACGCCTCCTACAGATTGATAAACCTTAGGTCATCCACTTGAGGGAAATTTTCTACTATCCTACAAACCTCTGCACTTGGAGGCCCAACAACGTCTACAAGAAGAAGGTTGTGTAGTAGACATCAAGCTCTTTTCTGGCGCCGTTGCCGGGGAGGTTAGCGCGTGAAGGTATATCTTTAGATCTTGCAATCGAGTCTTTTAGTTTCTTGTTTTATCACTAGTTTAGTTTATAAAAGAAAATTACAAAAAAATGGAATTAGGTTTGCCTCATACGCTTCATCTTTTTAATATCTTTCGTGAGTATGATGGAAAGAAAAATTGTGCCAAAGTGTTAGAAGAAGAATGCATTAAAATGTTTGGCACTAAATCTTTGAATGATGAGCATGTTTGGCACTCCTTGAATATCCATAGTACTAATGATGATTGCACTAGTTATGATGAAAATGTCTCCTATAAACATGTCAATTTTTGTGGAGTGCATTGGGTTTGCAAGTACACACCAAATAGGGAAGATACATATTGCAAGAGGCATAAGCATTTAGAAAGTAAATTGTTGCAAGAAAGGCTAGATGTTTGTGCTGAAAGATTCAATATTTATCGCCATCCTTGTAAACTTTGCAATGAACATGGTCATTTAAAGCTCCAATGCTATTTGTTTCATGATCAAGTCGTGTCCAAAAATTGTGATAACTTGATTAACCTTGAGCATCATAAAGAGCTTAGTCTTATTTTGGGTTATGAAGAAATGAAACATATAACTAAGGGTATTCCAAAATTTAATCTCGATAAATTTCTTGATTTTGATCTAGAGGAAATTTATATGTATTGTGCGGTGAATTGCATTGAAAACCCTTATATTGCCAATTACATAAAGAAAAGAAAACAAATAGAGCATGAAGAGAATACTAATGAAAGGGAAGAGCCTTCCCAATATCCTCCTATTATTTCTTATGATGAACCAGGTAACGAGGAGGAGCCTTTTATTCAACCAATCTCATTAATAAGGAGCTCCAAAAAGAGTATTGAACCCACACATGATGTGGTGAATAAGAAGAAAAGAAAAATGAAGAGAGGTAAAAAGATATATCTCCCAAATAATGCTGCTCCTATTACTGTTGTGCCTCATTAAAATATAATTGTGGAAGATGGTGCACTTGATGATGATCTCGTTATGCCTATTGCTTGTTGTGATGATTATGATTGGGAAGATAATGATACTTCTTATGATCTTGAAAATCTTTTTGGCACTTGCTTGGAAGAATATGATAATTGCTATACTATTGGTGCTATCCATACTATTGATGATGAGAGTGATTATGCTTATGATATGAAAAGGCCCAAGCTTGGGGATGCTATGTTTGAAGAAGATGATGTTTTTGAGAATATATTTGCTGTAATTAATGTTTGTCCCAAGCTTGGGGATGCTACGTTTATTGAAGATGATATTTTTAGTCTCCCAAGTTTTGATATGCAAATTTATAATGATGATAGCATGCCTCCTACTTATGATGATTGCACTGATGAAAGTGGATTTGGAGAGGTCATGCCTTTATTTAGTAATGATTCCACTATCTTGGAAGAGGTTTCAATTGATTATGATGAGAACAAAGTTGCTACTTATAATAATTATTGTGATGATACATATGCTATAAAAGGTAGTGATGATTATATTTATAAAACTTGTCATGATTATGATTACCCTTTTTCTGAACATTACTCTTTTAATGTGGAAACAATCTATAGTATTCGAGTCTCTTATGATACTCCCACTATTCCGAAGGAGAAGAATCTTGCTTATGTGGAGAGTAGTAAATTTTCTATGCTTGTAGATCATGAAAAGAATGCTTTAGGTGCTGGTTATATTG
>NW_024113945.1:0-22442 GCF_003073215.2 Triticum urartu
ATCATGAAAAGGCTCAGTTCAAGAAGCACGTGGCCAAGCTCAGTGTGCAAGAAGTGAAAAACTTCAAGATCATGTTGCACGAGCTGAAAGAAAACTTCCTGAAGACGCGTGCCGAAGCTCAAGGTTCACGAGAACGCATGAAGACTTTGGCTGAACGTTGCGTGCAAGCCTACAATGAGGCAGAAAAGCGCAAGGCACTTGGGCGTCCCGGCATTGACCCCAGGATGGCCGCGAAGAAGAAAAAGAAGGCAGCTGTGCCCGAACCTGAAGCGCCAAGGTCAGAACCTGATTCTCCGATTGTCTTCCCCGCTGCAACGACTGGCTCGAAGCCAAAGAGTCAATCAACCGCCTCACAGCACAAGAAGACACGGACTGCAGAGGCTAAGGCTAAGAAGAGAAAACATTCTGAAGCCTCTCCTTCTGAACCCATTATCAAGAAGCGCAAGACCAAGAAATCTCGGGCTGCTCCCACAGAGCCCCTGATAGTTGAACCACTCTGCGTCCGCTATCCTGACGCAGATCGTCAGATGACAGTGCATGAGCCTGGTTACATAGAGGCTCCGCACGCTGAAGACATTCCAGCAGCCAACCCTAATGCTGCTGAAGACATTGGTCCCCAAGACAATGTGCAAGGTGATGCAGCCCTTCCTCAGCTTGAGACAAGCGAACAGATCAGTATTGGTCGTCCATTGACACCAATCACACAAGATGCGTCGTGGGCAGATCGCCCACAGGAGGAAGATGAGCCCCAACCCACTGCAACTCCACCGGCACCTACCCTCCATAGGCTTCGCAGAGGGCCAAGGGCTCAGGCTGTTGAAGACATTCCGGCTGCATCAGCCGAAGAGCAAGCAGAAATACCACAAGCTCCAACTCCCCCGCACCAACAAGAAGCAGTTCTCAAGGAGAACATGCCTGAAGCTGAAAATGTTGAGGCTGCCACAAACAACGCCGAAGCAAATGTGGAGCCCTCCCCAACAACAGCTTCAGAAGACACCGAAGCTACTGCTCCTGAACATTCTGTGCCTGAGTCTGCTGCCGGACCACAATTCCACTATCATATTGCGCACAGGCCCCAGGTCCAGAAGCCGATCCCACGACTACCAAGGTTCCCAGGTCCTGCATCAGCTCCTGGTTCCTTCAACATCAACGGCTTCAGGGCAGATAACACGTTTTTCGACCGCTCCAAGAACCCTTATTCAAGGGAACGGATTGTATCAGATAGGTTCTGGAGCCATCAACAGCGCAGCTATTATTCATGCATCCTCTACAACCAAGGCCGCATCTTTCCTCACAAGCGCCTTGAGGTTGAAGCTGTTGAAGGTCTGCCTGGTCTAGAAGAAGCGTTGGATTGCTTCAAGCAAGTGGGTTTGCTGCCATTTATCACTGACGAAGAGCACTGGAACGAAGAGCTTCTGCTCCAGTTCTATGCCACTTTGCATATCAAAGGCTATAACAGAGATCCGAAGACATGGATCCTGGAGTGGATGACAGGCAATATCCATCATGAAGCCAATGCTTTCGACCTAATTGAGCTTACCGGCCTTCCCACTCCTGGAGAATTCTTTGAAGAAGGGTGCCAACTCCATGCTGAAGCCATTGAGAGCATATTTCAGCGTCCTGAGCCAGATATGAGTCAGATGCTCTCAATGATGAAGCCATTTCCTCCAAATGCACCCTATCCAACTAGGTTCTTCGTTGAAGACTTAGAGTACCTGCCCAGAACAATATATCACATCATAAGGCAGACTCTCTGGCCAGTCAAGGGACACTCTCGATATGCAACGATTGATGGTGCAATGAAGACTCTCATCTTCTGCATTCTTCATGGCAAATGCTTCAATGCACAGGATCTCTTCATCCGTCAATTTGCTGCGTCTGCTTCAGAACTGTTTGGCTTAAATTTTTATGCTCTTTGGGTTATGAGGCTAATCAAGCTTCACTCTGCAATCTCCTATCAACCCTCAGCCCGCAATCATAGGATATTTTTGCCTGATATGGACACATCTGCTGAAGCAATATATCCAGAGCCAGCCAAGCAACCACTAAGTCTTCAGAATGCAGAACACCAGAGCTTCACTCAAAATATTGAAGGTGTTGAAGCTCTCTCTCGCGTGTATCCAATGGCTGGCACCACACGTGCCCCTGCCTCAACTGAAGCCACCAACAGCACAGCTGCAAAGAGACCCAAGAAGCACACTCGTGCACTCAATGACAGAGAGCTTCTTGTGGCTCTTCACCAAAAGCAAGATAGGCATCACGACTGGCTCAAGAGGCAGATGAGAAGCATCATGCAAGACGTCAATCGCCTCAGAAATATGGCAACCAAGAATGCATTTGTCACACACGAGACCTGTCTCCGCACTTGGAAGGGCCTCACCATGATGTGCCCTGAAGCTGCACTGCATGAGGATGGCTTCACAGAGCACTTCAAATTTGACTCCACGCCTCCAAGAAGAGCGGTGATGCGCAGCACACCATCACTTGAAGAGTCAGAGTTCTCTTCTTCTGCTGCCACCGTGTCTGCCCGTATTATTGAAGAAGAAGACGACGCGACATCATCTCCACCTGCTTCAACGCGCGTCGAATCTGCACCAAGCTCGTCTGCACCGCCGCCAAACAACTCCACCGACCCTGCTGCGCCTGGGAACGCGTAGAAAACTCTATGTCTTCAAACCTTTTTGGTCATTCCTGACAAAAGGGGGAGAAGCATATGATGTTTTAGTCTTCAAGTGGGTCACTATGGGCGGGTGCCTTCATATTTTTTGCTACATTTTGCTTCGTGCTTACAACTCTCCGTTTTTGGCTTACATTTGCTTCTTTGAGTTGTAACACTAGCCCTTGATGGCCGTCTGCTACCTGTGTCACTCCGTTATGTGAAGATAAATTCGCATGTGCGACGATTAAATTCCGCACTCATCTCTTATACTGCAGACGTCCATTTCCATTATGCATGTCATTATTCTTCATTATACTTCTTCCATTAGTGGATTGTCATCATAAGTTGAATGGGATCTCCACAAGTACAACCTGCCATGTGCATTTGCATTCAAAAGGCAAATTACTTATATGCACATCTTCAGGGGGAGCCCTTGCAACTTATGAAGACAAATTCCTTTACTATTTCACAAATTATGTTCCCCGTTGAAAACTTCAACTAGTTTGTCATCAATCACCAAAAAGGGGGAGATTGTAAGTGCATCTAGTGCCACCCCTAGTTGGTTTTGGAGTATTGACGACAAACCTAGTTGAGGGACTAATGTGTTTGTGAGAATTGCAGGAAAACACAGGTAGAGTCCCTCTATTGATTCGGGTTTTATTACCAGAGATGACCCCTAAAAATGTACCGAAGACATTGAAAGACAATGGTGGTTTATGAAGATATTCATATTGAGACAATGACATGAGAAGACTCCCTATTGAAGCTATGGAACTCGAAGACTTAGATCCTTCGTAGTTTTATTTCATTTATGTAGTGGTCATAGGAATCACCGTACTGTTAAGTGGGGTCCAAAAAGAACAGTCAGAATGACTTGTAGTGATGCCTAATTCAAATCCTATGTCTTCGAGCGAAGACTTTGAGAGAAAATCTTGTCCAGAGTCAGACAAGTCAGCTTTACTTGCAGCCCAAGTAAAGTTGTCGTGTGAGTTCAAAATTTGACCGTTGGTACACGTGTCAGTTCCTTAGTGACCCAGGGTCATTTCGGACAGATCAGGTCGGGCTGCCAAGTGGCTATAAATAGTCCACCCCCACAACCATAAACGGTTGGCTGCTCAGATTTCAGTGCACGGCTTTTGTCGTTTAAGAGCAACCCACCTCGAAGCCTTTGAAAGAAAAATTCCCAGTGAGGAGAAAAACCCCTAACCACCCAGAGCCAGAGTAAATTGGGCATCACTTAAGTCGTCATGTTTGTGTGATTTGAAGACTTATTACACTTGAGGACTGTGCATCCTCCAGACGGTTAGGCGTCGCGTTCTGAGCATCCAAGAGAAATTGTGGATTGCCAGTGAACGAAGTCTGTGAAGGTTTGGGAGTCTACCTTGAAGACTTACCTGAGTGATTGGGCGAGGTCTGTGTGACCTTAGCTCAAGGAGAAAACGGTGAGGACTGGGTGTCTTGGACTAAGTGTCCTTGACTGGGTGTCCGGGACTGTGTGTCCTTTGGTTTAAATACCTAGCCGCTCCAACCAGACGTACAGTTGTCACAGCAACTGGAACTGGTCCAACAAATCATTGTCTTCAACGTGTCACTGGTTTCATCTTCACTTCCTTTCACTTACAGTTATTCATTGTGAAGCCATTGCATGCTTGCTTTATCTTTTGTCTTCACAACATGAATGTATGATCTGTTTGGCTTCATAACTTCTTCCTACCTGATCCTTATTACACTGAAGCTGTTTGTCATTGCGCTTTCACTCTATTGAATACATGACCATGGCTGGCCTAGTGTAATCTAACTTCCGCTGCATAGTAATAGGCATAATCTTCACTGTTTGTCTTCATAACTCACAGTTTTGAAGACTTTCATAAAAATCGCCTATTCACCCCCCCTCTAGTCGATATAACGCACTTTCATACTAATTAACTTTCCAGCTTTTCATGGGTAAATGCACTGATAACTGACTATGACAGATCTGAGAATTATCAATGCAAGAGTCTACAGGTCTACTGGTCAGTTTAACTGGCCAAAGTGGGAACTAGTGCCAGAAAGGATCAAACGGATTTTGCTTCGAGACAGCACTGCGCTTAACAATAAGTCACTTGATAGAATAACCATTAAATCTCGATACTCAAGCCTCAAAACGCGTGGGCAACTAGATGAGGAGCCCCCTTCGATATTGCCCTCACGCCCCCATGCAGGGCCCGGCTGGAGCCGAAATCCCCCTTCTTTGGGTGGTTCTTCTCCTCCTTTTCCTGTGATCGCCCGGCGTTATGTCGCTTGCTTCTTCTTTCTTCTTGGCTTGATGGAAGGCAATCATCTGGAATGGAGTGTTGGGTATGTTCGAAGAAGTGTGCTTCGATGATGGCTAGACAATGGAGTCCTGTGCAGTCTCGCCTCTGGATGGGCTTGATGCGGACCATTGGGGTCATTCCCAGTTGGGGTTTTGAGTCATCCAGCGCGGAGCATGGTCATTTTCCGCACATGCAGGGGCGATAATAGGTGGGCCTGTCTGCAGGCATCATCTTCTTGCCATAGAGTAGTACGGGAACTCAAATGATAGACGAGTGTTTAAGGCACTTTAGTCGTGCTGGTCCCACCGGTGGTTAGAGTGAGAGAGGTGACGGGAGTTTGTACCATGACAAGGACCTAAAGCGCAATGGGTCTTCACACTCACACTGCCAAGGTATTGTTCTTATCCTCTCCGTGAAGCCAGCGCATGGTGGGTACTTGGGCTTGGATTTCGACAGAGACCTTTTCTCCCCTGAGCATTCGGCGATGGATAGTACGCGCAGTCATTTTAGGTCCTTCCTCCTATTTTCGGGTGACATGTGCAGAATTGCCCCGACACGTGAGTGCCTACCCAGGACATCCAACGCATCGAAGATCTGGGTGAGGGTGGGGTCACGCAGGTAATAGGTAGGCGGAACGCACCTTCCTTGTCTGGCCCTGATTCTTTGCACGAGACTGAGGACTGATTCACATTGTTACTGGGCTACCCTACCCCGCATGGTTCTGTTGAGCATAATCCACGAGTAGTTCAGACTCTCTCTATCTGTGTTGCGGAATAGCACACTGCTTTGCCCACCTCAAATTCCTAATCTGCCATGATGAAGCACTCGTAGGGCAAAAGCTGGCAATAAAAAACCCTTTGCTATATTATTGCGGATACCAATGTGAACTGATGGCGGTTCCTTTAGGTTGTACTGATGGGCAGCAAATGAGCGCATGGTACCAGAAGCTCCCCTGCATTGCTTCGCGCCACAGTCTAGTTGGTGTTGTTGAACTCTCTCATAGATAGAACTATGGAAGGGCCAGCAGTAGTCAAATCTTTCTGCATCCTCGTGTCTTGCCAAACTGCTAGAGTCGACGATGCTCATAGTAGCATTACTCGACTCGATGCGTCACGGACCAGGATTAGGACATAAGCCACATCTGAACTCACCTAGTCATAACTATGCCTCATATCATAATAAGATCGATTTTTTCATAAAATGGGAATTAGGTAAAAACTTATGCCCTAGAGGGACGCGATTATCTTGGCGCGTTGGGGCGGATATAGAACTAACTGAAATTAGGACTGAAGGGCCAGCACTCTCCCTGAGTTAAACCATGGATTGCCTTCAGGTGTAAGTAGAGTTCTGTGCTGTATTAGGCTAATGTCAATGCTCAGCTCAACGCCCATTCGTGGAGCTGATTATCCAGAAGCCGGCTCCTTTGAAGCTTCCAGTAAGCACTACAACTATGTCTTGCGAGAATGCTATCCTCTTAGAGCAACCAATTCGGAGGGCACCTGCCAAAAAGCCCTTAGCCGACTCCCCTAACTACACGTTAGAATCATCATCCTATATACATCCAGATTAAAGTGTATGTGAATTAGGAGCTTTGATTGACACACGGATTTTCAACAGATCTGGTCAAGACTTGCGTTGAGTTGGGTGCGTTCTCATAGTTGGCACCTGTTGAGAGAGGCACTCCTTGGTCTCGCGCCATACAGCCTGTAATGCCGTTGCACAGAGACAAGTTTGCAGATCGGTGACTAGGAGTGCGCATCTCTCGCTCTCTGTGATGTGCATCAAGCCACAAAATGTGGCAAGGTAGTCATAGCTCTGATCCGTATTCAGAAGCTGGTGGCGGGAAGCGCCCATGATCTACGCCGTTGTTACAGTCCCCGCGACCTCAAGGGGGACGCATGGATTTGAACGATCTGCTTAACTGGCTGCATTCGTAGTACGAAGTAGTGTTAGAGCCTGGCATTCTTGTGTTCGTTTGGCACCCAATCAGGTTTCCAACAACTTGAGCTATTTGCAGCGACTAGCCCCAAGTCAATCGAATTGCGGCTGGAGCCGAGGTATTTTGCAGGAGTGTTCAACCACTCGTTTGGCGAGTCCACAATGCCAAGGACATCATCGAGGGTAGTTCAGAGCCATCTCTGAGTCACATCGGTTACTTTCACATTCTCTCCAAATATGTTATGTGGATCACATCCTCATTCGTATGACATGCATCTTGAATCAAACCCAACAACCATAATGGATCAATTATTCCATATGCGCGCGGCATTTGAGAGTCCCCCCAGTTGGTCGCAGCCTTGATCATCTGCATTCTACTTGCCTTCTCCAATTTTCTGACCATTACGTTGACTTGTCAGGCCTCGTGCTGATTGGTTTTCGAGTCGCTGGGGATGGGTCCAAAAGAATTCAGATTTGTGCTTGTCTAATATATAGCATATGCGTGCATGTGCTTTAAGGTCGATTTGGGTGCGGGTCATCCCCTCTAAAATGATGGGAGGTCCGCTCATTGGGGGTCCCGCCCACTCCCAACAATCTTCCTGCCTATCCCTAGGTTATAATTGTCCTGCATTACAGCCTAGACGGGTAGATGTCCTCATAAGGCAGTCTGACCCACTCTTTTTCAAACACATCTCCCCCCTCTTTTGGCCCGGTCGAATGTGATGACCCTTTGTGGTGCAGAATTTGTGCTGTCAAGGAACTTTGCATGGTAAATAACAATCTAGCAACCCATAGGAGAGATGTTCTTCGCCCTGCTATTCTACTTTAACAGCTATCTGCCGGCATCCAGTGGTTTTCGACGTGGTCCCAATAAAGCAACTTTCCAAACAGCTCGAGGACAACACTTGTTGGTCTACCAATGCAACGAAGATTGGTGGGAACAACAACATAAAGTCAGCCCAAAGTCTTGGCCGATTTAAACTTCCCCAGTTAGGCCTTTGCTGCATACTTTGGAAATGATGTGAACTGTCATCACAAGGGTGAGGGGGGGGGCCGTGGGCTCTAGTGATCAGGTAACCTTTATTTGCTTTACTATTGCATCTGACAAATGCTTGGACCCAAAGGGGCAATTTGGAGAATTGAGCACACTGACCCCTTTGGCGAAACCATAACAAAATCACTAAGAAACCTCCCCAGCCATTGGCAAAAGGCCGACTTTCAACTTTGCGGCCATCTCCGGCACCAGAGTGAGCCGAGCGACAAAGATTTTCGTGGACAGCCCTGCACATCTCCATGGATGACCGAGCGCGTCGCTGGCTCCCACTTCCACTCGATAGGTTTGACGAAAACTTTCCTCGAGAAAGGACACCGATTCTAGAAACGAATCGTCGCTTCATTGCTAGTTCGGATCGGAAGGACAGGGAGAGAAGTGCTAACTCCAACTCTTTTACGGGGTGTCTCTATGACGATGGACTTGTATCCGTTGGATGGTGTCGGGCTAATCAGCCTGAAACATAAAAATACATACATCATAAAGTGGCCCGTTTATGCAGCCCCAAACGTTAGAAATGACAGCTTGAGCTTCGATTCTCTAACCGCGATAGTGTTCATATTGGTGTAATCAGTTCATGCGAAATAGCGTGGTGCTTCGCTGATGCTTAAAGTGATGTGTTGAGTCTCAAGTGGACTAACAACCATAAACTATCATGGAATTCAATAAGAGATCAGTTTGTGCGATATGGTTTATTGGCATCATATCCTTAGGCTGCAACGTTTATAATGGCACGGACCACATCATCACCCATGGTGTTGCCTGGCTTGTAATGTGTGGGGTCGCGTGTTTGCAGCGAAATGTCATTAATGTGTAGTGCCAAACTCGTAATTTTGAGGATAGTCCATCTAATCTGGGAATGCACTTATGCGAGTATAAGAGATCTTAACCTCCTCTTGAGCAGCACGACGATGTTCCAACTTCGCTTCTTGAAATACTGACCTTGTCATAATTCAGATCGTAGAAAGTTTCATCAATGTGTTTTGACAGGCAGAACGATCAATATTAGTTAAACATGTATTTCCCGAGAAACATCTACTCAAATCATCTGTGAAGTAAGAACAATAACGAATCACTAACGCCTACAAGACATCTCAGTTGGGACTGACATGAACTAGCAATTGTGGTGGTCACTCTCTGAACAAGTTGCTTGTAGTTCGCACTTTTACTGTAAAAGCGATAGCGTTGTGCAATCGTTCATCGCCATGTGAGTTCTAATCACTCTATGCGATTGTCCTCAAGTGATGGTCATAAGCTCAGAGGTGGAGTCTCCTAATGCGGCTCTGATCTTAGCATGGAGTTTCTTCTGAGTGCAGTATACGCCAATTAGATGGAATCTGTAGCAGTGATTCAGCAAGAATTTTCACAGTGAGTGTACCCATAAACAGGACCATCATACATTGGAGCTTCTCCATTCATGCGTTTTGCCCATTACCCTGATCATTGAATTGACGTTGGCTCAGTGCTCAACAAAATGAAGGGATACTATCATTACTTTTTCTGTATCTATCGATTTGCGGTTTGGCCATCGATATCAAGTTGTGTCCATGCCACGTCGAATCGGAGATTCAATAAACATTCATTTAGGTGCGAGGACCAATTGAGCGAGTAATTATCTCAACAAGAAATAAGCAGGCACGAACCATCTATTTCTCCTTTAGAAATGAATACTCGACCTTATTGCTGAGATAGGAGTATAGTCCCTATGGTTCTTACTGCTTCACGCAACACAATCGTCGCGATGGTGTGACGGCCGAGCGGCGCATTTATATGGTGTGCTCTGATCATATAAACACGTGATTGCGAAACAGACCTTCTCCCACACGCATATCGTCAGCTCAACCTTTAGCTAGGTCCTCCCGTTTATTCACGTTAGTGCATTTTATTTTATTTCCGAATTACATAACTGTTTGTGGTAAGATACAGTACGGAATATTTCATAAAAAATTTGGCCTACGCACTCACTCTCGCAAAGATTTGATGGCTTGTGATCCTGCGACTAGAAATCGCATGACGAAGGGATGAGGGTGAGATTTTATTACTGGTTGTTTCGCGTTACCAACGGCAAAGACCGCAACTTGCTGGGCTCAGATTGAACAACCTTGCCGAAGTCGATAAGCGGCATGTAGCACATCGCGGACGATGAAGTTTGAGCACTGAGCGGAAAGTAAGCTTGTACGTCTTCTCGGATCCTTATTATTTCCTTGATTCTCAAGCACGTTAGACTACTCGCTAGCTGCGTGCGAGTGCGTAGTCCAATACGTTTCACTACGAGTGGGACGAAACTCTTCTCGGAACTCCGAGTTAAAAGTGTCGGGGTAACGTGAGTTTCACGCTCCGACTACGTGGTGACGATCTTGATATACTACAGCAGCAGGGCTTCGCCTAAACTCCGCTACAGTCATATATCAATATGGTGGCAGGGGCCATCCCTCACCACAGACGTGACTAGAAATATATCCATTGAGGATACAAAATTGTGTGATATAGAATCGTGCCCCCTGCGTCCGAAGTATCTAAGAGGAGATAGAGGACTTGGTGCCGGAGCCGCTAGGAGCCTCAACTTGGCCATAAGTGATGCAGGGCAACTCGCACCTTTCCGGAGGAGTGCCATGACATACCCTACCTACGAGAAGTTAGGTATTCTCCAAAATTTTAACGTGCATGGATGAGCAATGTGACTTCTCGCTGAGAGAGGAAATATGAGCCAGAGGGACGACCAGTAAGCGAAGCTTGGCATGTTCTCCTAGACCTACCGAAATATGTTTAGTGAGGATGAGTGTCAATGTGGTACGAGCGCACAGCCCCAATCTCCTGGAAGGGCAGCCGCTTGTACTTCTTTTCTCACTAAAGCGCCGACCGCACAGTAAATACGGTTTGAGTTGTATTAGTCCCGGGGTGGCGCTCTATCTCTGGTGGACAACTCTCGTACGCACGTGCATACGCATCCTGGCTTATATCCTCTCGCTCGAGTTTCTCATCAGAGCATTCTATCTTCCAACGGAATCCAGGGAAGATAGGCTTTTCCTGAAGAGCTATATGAATGCTTTACAGATCGTGGCCGCACTCCATCTCGCGAACTCCTCGTCATGTCCGATGATCACATCCGGGACTCCAGAAACTCAACCTTCGGTACATCAAAATGACATAAACTCATAATATAACTGTCATCGTAAACCTTAAGCGTGCGGACCCTACGGGTTCGAGAACAATGTAGACATGACCGAGACACGTCTCCGGTCAATAACCAATAGCGGGACCTGGATGCCCATATTGGCTCCTACATATTCTACGAAGATCTTTATCGGTCAGACCGCATAACAACATACGTTGTTCCCTTTGTCATCGGTATGTTACTTGCCCGAGATTCGATCGTCGGTATCCAATACCTAGTTCAATCTCGTTACCGGCAAAGTCTCTTTACTCGTTCCGTAATACATCATCTCACAACTAACATATTAGTTGTAATGCTTGCAAGGCTTATGTGATGTGTATTACCGAGAGGGCCCAGAGATACCTCTCCGACAATCGGAGTGACAAATCCTAATCTCGAAATACGCCAACCCAACATGTACCTTTGGAGACACCTGTAATGCTCCTTTATAATCACCCAGTTACGTTGTGACGTTTGGTAGCACCCAAAGTGTTCCTCCGGCAAACGGGAGTTGCATAATCTCATAGTCATAGGAACATGTATAAGTCATGAAGAAAGCAATAGCAACATACTAAACGATCAGGTGCTAAGCTAATGGAATGGGTCATGTCAATCAGATCATTCAACTAATGATGTGACCTCGTTAATCAAATAACAACTCATTGTGCATGGTTAGGAAACATAACCATCTTTGATTAACGAGCTAGTCAAGTAGAGGCATACTAGTGACACTTTCTTTGTCTATGTATTCACACATGTATTATGTTTCCGGTTAATACAATTCTAGCATGAATAATAAACATTTATCATGATTATAAGGAAATAAATAATAACTTTATTATTGCCTCTAGGGCATATTTCCTTCAGTCTCCCACTTGCACTAGAGTCAATAATCTAGATTACACTGTAATGATTCTAACACCCATGGAGCTTTGGTGCTGATCATGTTTTGCTCGTGGAAGAGGCTTAGTCAACGGCTCTGCAACATTCAGATCCGTATGTATCTTGCAAATCTCTATGTCTCCCACCTGGACTAGATCCCGGATGGAGTTGAAGCGTCTCTTGATGTGTTTGGTCCTTTTGTGAAATCTGGATTCCTTTGCCAAGGCAATTGCACCAGTATTGTCACAAAAGATTTTCATTGGACCCGATGCATTAGGTATGACACCTAGATCGGATATGAACTCCTTCATCCAGACTCCTTCGTTCGCTGCTTCCGAAGCAGCTATGTACTCCGCTTCACATGTAGATCCCGCTACGACTCTTTGTTTAGAACTGCACCAACTGACAGCTCCACCGTTCAATGTAAACACGTATCCGGTTTGCGATTTAGAATCGTCTGGATCAGTGTCAAAGCTTGCATCAATTTAACCTTTTACGGTGAGCTCTTTGTCACCTCCATATACGAGAAACATATCCTTAGTCCTTTTCAGGTATTTCAGGATGTTCTTGACCGCTGTCCAGTGATCCACTCCTGGATTACTTTGGTACCTCCCTGCTAAACTTATAGCAAGGCACACATCAGGTCTGGTACACAGCATTGCATACATGATAGATCCTATGGCTGATGCATAGGGAACATCTTTCATATTCTCTCTATCTTCTGCAGTGGTCGGGCATTGAGTCTTACTCAACTTCACACCTTGTAACACAGGCAAGAACCCTTTTTTTGCTTGATCTATTTTGAACTTCTTCAAAATTTTGTCAAGGTATGTGCTTTGTGAAAGTCCAATTAAGCGTCTTGATCTATCTCTATAGATTTTAATGCCTAATATGTAAGCAGCTTCACCGAGGTCTTTCATTGAAAAACTTTTATTCAAGTATCCCTTTATGCTATCCAGAAATTCTATATCATTTCCAATTAGCAATATGTCATCCACATATAATATCAGAAATGCTACAGAGCTCCCACTCACTTTCTTGTAAATACAGGCTTCTCCGAAAGTCTGTATAAAACCAAATGCTTTGATCACACTATCAAAACGTTTATTCCAACTCCGAGAGGCTTGCACCAGTCCATAAATGGATCGCTGGAGCTTGCACACTTTGTTAGCTCCCTTTGGATCGACAAAACCTTCCGGTTGCATCATATACAACTCTTCTTCCAGAAATCCATTCAGGAATGCAGTTTTGACATCCATCTGCCAAATTTCATAATCATAAAATGCGGCAATTGCTAACATGATTCGGACGGACTTAAGCATCGCTACGGGTGAGAAGGTCTCATTGTAGTCAATCCCTTGAACTTGCCGAAAACCTTTTGCGACAAGTCGAGCTTTGTAGACAGTAACATTACCATCAGCGTCAGTCTTCTTCTTAAAGATCCATTTATTTTCAATTGCTTGCCGATCATCGGGCAAGTCAACCAAAGTCCATACTTTGTTCTCATACATGGATCCCATCTCAGATTTCATGGCTTCAAGCCACTTTGCGGAATCTGGGCTCACCATCGCTTCTTCATAGTTCGTAGGTTCATCATGATCTAGTATCATGACTTCCAGAACAGGATTACCGTACCACTCTCGTGCGGATCTTACTCTGGTTGATCTACGAGGTTCAGTAGTATCTTGATCTGAAGTTTCATGATCATTATCATTGGCTTCCTCACTAACTGGTGTAGGAGTCACTGAAACAGTTTTCTGTGATGAACTACTTTCCAGTAAGGGAGCAGGTACAGTTACCTCGTCAAGTTCTACTTTCCTCCCACTCACTTCTTTCGAGAGAAACTCCTTCTCTAGAAAGGATCCATTCTTGGCAACGAATGTTTTGCCTTCGGATCTGTGATAGAAGGTGTACCCAACAGTTTCCTTTGGGTATCCTATGAAGACACATTTCTCCGATTTGGGTTCGAGCTTATCAGGTTGAAGCTTTTTCACATAAGCATCGCAGCCCCAAACTTTAAGAAATGACAACTTTGGTTTCTTGCCAAACCACAGTTCATAAGGCGTCGTCTCAACGGATTTTGATGGTGCCCTATTTAACGTGAATGCGGCCGTCTCTAGAGCATAACCCCAAAACGATAGCGGTAAATCAGTAAGAGACATCATAGATCGCACCATATCCAGTAAAGTACGATTACGACGTTCGGACACACCATTACGCTGTGGTGTTCCGGGTGGCATGAGTTGCGAAACTATTCCATAGTTTTTCAAATGTACACCAAACTCGTAACTCAAATATTCTCCTCCACGATCAGATCGTAGAAACTTTATTTTCTTGTTACGATGATTTTCAACTTCACTCTGAAATTCTTTGAACTTTTCAAATGTTTCAGATTTATGTTTCATTAAGTAGATATACCCATATCTGCTTAAATCATCTGTGAAGGTGAGAAAATAACGATATCCGCCACGAGCCTCAATATTCATCGGACCACATACATCGGTATGTATGATTTCCAACAAATCTGTTGCTCTCTCCATAGTACCGGAGAACGGTGTTTTAGTCATCTTGCCCATGAGGCACGGTTCGCAAGTACCAAGTGATTCATAATCAAGTGGTTCCAAAAGTCCATCAGTATGGAGTTTCTTCATGCGCTTTATACCGATATGACCTAAACGACAGTGCCACAAATAAGTTGCACTTTCATTATCAACTCTGCATCTTTTGGCTTCAACATTATGAATGTGTATTACTACTATCGAGATTCAATAAGAATAGACCACTCTTCAAGGGTGCATGACCATAAAAGATATTACTCATATAAATAGAACAACCATTATTCTCTGATTTAAATGAATAACCGTCTCGCATTAAACAAGATCCAGATATAATGTTCATGCTCAACGCTGGCACCAAATAACAATTATTTAGGTCTAATAGTAATCCCGAAGGTAGATGTAGAGGTAGCGTGCCGACCGCGATCACATCGACTTTGGAACCGTTTCCCACGCGCATCGTCACCTCGTCCTTTGCCAGTGCCCGCTTATTCCGTAGTCCCTGTTTCGAGTTGCAAATATTAGCAACAGAACCAGTATCAAATACCCAGGTGCTACTGTGAGCTCTAGTAAGGTACACATCAATAACATGTATATCACATATACCTTTGTTCACCTTGCCATCCTTCTTATCCGCCAAATACTTGGGGCAGTTCCGCTTCCAGTGACCAGTGTAACGCCCTCGATGCGGCTATAGCTCCCACGTGTCGAGGCACGACTTAGAGACATAACCGCATTGAAAGCAATGTCGCAAGTCAGGCAATCATTACAACATCCCATGTAATACATAATAAAAGGGGGAGATAACATAGTTGGCTTACACTCGCCACGTCACATCAGAGTACATAAATAACATCCATCAAACAAACACTCATGGCCCGACTACGGTGCCAAAATGGAAAAGAACCCAACATGCGACAAGGCCCTGAATCGAACCCCAACTAGGCACCACTACTGATCATCGGGAAAGGAAACATAATAACGCTGAGAGTCCTCGTCGAACTCCCACTTGAGCTCGTACTCGTCACCTGGAGCGGAATCACCTGGACCTGCATCTGGAATTATAGTATTTGTGAGCCACAAGGACTCAGCAATCTCGCACCCACGCGATCAAGACTATTTAAGCTTATAGGACAGGATAAGGCAAGTATATGTGGAGCTGCAGCAAGCGACTAGCATATATGGTGGCTAACTTATTCGCAAAGGAGAGCGAGAAGAGGAGGCAAAGCGCGAGCGAGAAACTAGAAGGAACAACCTGCGCAAGCATTACTCCAACACCGTGTCCACTTCCCGGACTCCGCCGAAAAGAGGCCATCACGGTCACACACTCAGTTGATTCATTTTAATTAATTAAGGTTTACGTTATCTACAACCGGACATTAACAAATTCCCATCTGCCCATAACCGCGGGCACGGCTTTCGAAAGTTCAATCCCTGCAGGGGGGTCCCAACTTAGCCCATGACAAGCTCTCACGGTCAACGAAGGATTAGACCTCCTCCCAAGACGTTCCGATCAGACTCGGTATCTCGGTAACTCAAGACACTTCGACAGGTTAAAACAAGACCAGCAACACCACCCGCTGTGCCGACAAATCCCGATAGGAGCTGCACATATCTCGTTCTCAGGGCGCAACGGATAAGCTAAGCGTACGGGAGCCAACGTAACCCAAGTTGCCGAGGGACGGCCCCGCACGGTGCTCTAGTTTGGACCAACACTCAGAGGAGCACTGGCCCGGGGGGGTTAAAATAAGATGACCCTTGAGTCTGCAGAACCCAAGGGAAAAAAAGGCTAGGTGGCAAATGGTAAAACCAATGTTGGGCATTGCTGGAAAAGCTTTAATCGAGGCGAAATATCAAGGGGTTCCCATTATAACCCAACCGCGTAAGGAACGCAAAAACCGGGAACATAACACCGATATGACGGAAACTAGGGCGGCAAGAGTGGAACAAAACACTAGGCGAGAGGCCGAGCCTTCCACCCTTTACCAAGTATATAGATGCATTAAGATAACATGGCAATATAATGATATCCCAACAAGTAAATAAATGTTCCAACAAGGAACGAACTTCAAACTTCACCTGCAACTAGCAACGCTATAAGAGGGGCTGAGCAAAGCGGTAACATAGCCAATCAACGGTTTTCTAGGACATGGTGGGTTAGAGGTTCAACATGGCAATTGGGAGGCTGACAAGAAAAAAGTAGGCATCGTAGCATTGGCATAGCAAGAGCGAGCAAACTAGCATAGCAAAGATAGTAGTGATTTCGAGGGTATGATCATCTTGCCTGCACAGTTGTCAGAGTCGACTGGATCCTCACAAGCAAACTCAACGGGCTCCTCGTTAGCGAACTCGTCTCCCGGCTTTACCCAACAAGACAAACAAGCAACAAGGATACAATCAACCACGTGCAAGACCAAGCAATATGATGAAATGATGATATGCTATGCGGGATGCGATGCGGGATGCAAAATGCAAGATATGACAGGAAATGCATGAACCTGGCCTCAACTTGGAATTCCAAGGGTGCCACTGGATAGAGGTGATGAAATCGCTTGAAAACGATATAAAGATCATTGGAATCGGAGTTACGGTTTGGAAATGGCAAGCGTTTTAAGATATGACACCGGTCTGCGATTTACAGCAAGTAGGCATCTAAATGCAACGAAATGAACATGCTACAGCCACCAAACATGAAAACAAAATACATGGCAGTGATTTACACAAGATGCTTAACAAAACACTAGCACTGAGCCATAGGCAAATTCATCCATTAAGAGGTTCAAACAAGCATGGCAAAAATGAATATGCAAAACAGATTCCAGACTTAGTGAAATTAACACTAGCCTGAAATTTCAGATCACGAAGCCCTCTTCGGAGCAGCAAAATAACATGATAAATGACCTGAACATGACAAGTAAGAAAACGGCATGGAGCTACTCAACAAGCTTAACAAAACACCCAAAGTGACCTGGGGCCAAAAGGGTTCACAAAAATACTCTACCGAGCTCACGAACATAGCTCGAACACAATCAGTTTTCAGACTTAGTGAAAACTGAGACATGCAGAAATTTAACTCGCGAAGGCATGTAAACGAGCTCGATGCACTCACTACGGTGCAAGTCATGGCAAGGCAAGCATATAGACAGCAAGAAGGCACAATATTCTAGCTACACATGGCAATAACAAAGGCATAGCATGCATGGAACACTAACGGTAGCATCGGCAAAATCGCAAACAAGTTGACGATCTGCCCAGATTAACAACGAAGCAAAAGTTGAGCTCGATTGAGTCAACCTAGAGCACTCCAAATATGCAAACAAAGACATTGATGGATAGAGCATAACATAAATATCAAAACTCCCTTACTGATCATCCTCAAAAGAGGCACGGATCACTAGGAAACAAGCTGGACATATAGCATCATGAACTAAAATATCCCAGACTTAGTGAAAATCACTAAGTCCCTGAAATCAGCAATCTCAGATACCTCTCCTCGCAAGCTTGCGCAAGACAACACACACATCCTAAAAATGCATGGGTGACACCACTGGAAATAAGACAAAATGCTTAACAATTCATCCCAAAGGGGTACAGGCATATCATGCACGAATTAAACATGGCAAAAATGACAAAAGTGCATGATGAACTAATGGATCTGCAATTTAACTCACGAAACCTCCTTCTAACAGCATTTTGGGCATCAAGATGAACTCAAATGCAAATGATGCAATGGAGTGGAATGATGTACATGTCGAGGCGAAGATTTTGATATATTATATGCCCAAATCGGAGCTACGGTTGCGGAGATACGAGCAGTCAAAGATAGCAAAAAAAATAAGGGGGAGAGGGAAAGTCAACCCTAGATCTAGGGTTTACTGTAGCCGGATCGGGCACTGTAGCTGGGCGCGCGCGACGAGGTTCGTCGGCGCCGGATCCGAGGCCGCCGGCGTGGGGGGAGGCGGTGGCCGGCGTCGAGGGGCGGCGGCGGAGCGGCGCTGGGGCGACGAGGTGGCCGGCGGGGCCGGCCGCGGGCGAGGGCGCGGCCACGGAGGCGCGGGCGCGCGGCGTGGAGCGGACGGGTGGCGGGGCCCGGCGCGGCGGCGGCCGGTGCGGTGGCGGCGACGGCACCGGTCGCCGGAGGTCGGGGAGGCGGCGGCGCCCGAGAGGAGGAAGAGGCGCGGGGGCGCGGGCTCGCGGGGGCCCCTCCTGGGCCTCCCGGGCCGGGACGGCGGCGACGGCGGCGAGGGACACGTGGCGCGCAGAGACTGGCGGGGGTCGGCGGCGGACGGTGTCCGGTCCGATCCGGACACGTCCGTCGGTGGCGGGGGTCGATCTCTTTTTTTTTTAGGAGGAGGACGGGGAGAAATGTGAGATCCGAATGGAGGGGTGTATAAATAGGCATAAGTGGAGTTAGGGGAGTCCAAATGAGGTGCGGTTTTCGCCCACGCGATCGTGATCGAACGCTCTAGGACATGGAGCAGAGTTTGGTGGGTTTTGGGCCAAATTTGAGGGGTGTTGGGCTGCAACACACACGAGGACTTTTTGGTCCCTCGGTTAACCGTTGGAGTATCAAACGAAGTCCAAATGACCCGAAACTTGACAGGCGGTCTACCGGTAGTAAACCAAGGCCGCATGACAAGTCTCGGTCCAATACGGAAATTTTTAATCCCCACACACGAAAGAAAGCTAGAAATGGCCACCGGAGGAGAACGAAGCGCCGGAATGCAAAACGGACAACGGGGAAAATGCTCGAATGCATGAGATGAACATGTATGCAAATGCAATGCACGTGATGACATGATATGCGATGCACGAAAAACGAGAACAACACACGAAGGCAAAGACCCGAACCCGAGAAATAAATATAAGTAAACGCCGGAAACGGCAAGAGTTGGATACAAATATGGAAAGTATATCTGGGGCGTTACAACCAGTCTGCTTGCAGTAGAAGCACTCAGTTTCAGGCTTAGGTCCAGACTTGGGTTTCTTCTCCTGAGCAGCAACTTGTTTGCTGTTCTTCTTGAAGTTGCCCTTCTTCTTCCCTTTGCCCTTTTTCTTGAAACTAGTGGTTTTGTTAACCATCAACACTTGATGCTCCTTTTTGATTTCTACCTCCGCAGCTTTCAGCATTGCGAAGAGCTCGGGAATAGTCTTGTTCATCCCTTGCATATTATAGTTCATCACGAAGCTCTTGTAGCTTGGTGGCAGTGATTGGAGAATTCTGTCAATGACGCAATCATCCGGAATATTAACTCCCAATTGAATCAAGTGATTATTATACCCAGACATTTTGAGTATATGCTCACTGACAGAACTGTTCTCCTCCATCTTGCAGCTATAGAACTTATTGGAGACTTCATATCTCTCAATTCGGGCATTTGCTTGAAATATTAACTTCAACTTCTGGAACATCTCATATGCTCCATGATGTTCAAAACGTCGTTGAAGTCCCGATTCTAAGCCGTAAAGCATGGCACACTGAACTATCGAGTAGTCATCAGCTTTGCTCTGCCAGACATTCATAACATCTGGTGTTGCTCCAGCAGCAGGCCTGGCACCCAGCGGTGCTTCCAGGACGTAATTCTTCTGTGCAGCAATGAGGATAATCCTCAAGTTACGGACCCAGTCCGTGTAATTGCTACCATCATCTTTCAACTTTGCTTTCTCAAGGAACGCATTAAAATTCAACGGAACAACAGCACGAGCCATCTATCTACAATCAACATAAACAAGCAAGATACTATCAGGTACTAAGTTCATGATAAATTTAAGTTCAATTAATCATATTATTTAAGAACTCCCACTTAGATAGACATCCCTCTAATCTTCTAAGTGATTACGTGATCCAAATCAACTAAACCATAACCGATCATCACGTGAGATGGAGTAGCTTTCAATGGTGAACATCGTTTATGTTGATCATATCTACTATATGATTCACGCTCGACCTTTCGGTCTCCGTGTTCCGAGGCCATATCTGCATATGCTAGGCTCGTCAAGTTTAACCTGAGTATTCTGCGTGTGCAAAACTGGCTTGCACCCGTTGTAGATGGACGTAGAGCTTATCACACCCGATCATCACGTGGTGTCTGGGCACGACGAACTTTGGCAACGGTGCATACTCAGGGAGAACACTTCTTGATAATTTAGTGAGAGATCATCTTATAATGCTACTGTCAATCAAAGCAAGATAAGATGCATAAAAAGATAAACATCACATGCAATCAATATAAGTGATATGATATGGCCATCATCATCTTGTGCTTGTGATCTCCATCTCTGAAGCACCGTCATGATCACCATCGTCACCGGTGCGACACCTTGATCTCCATCGTAGCATCGTTGTCGTCTCGCCAATCTTATGCTTCCACGACTATCACTATCGCTTAGTAATAAAGTAAAGCATTACATCACGATTGCATTGCATACAATAAAGCGACAACCATATGGCTCCTGCCAGTTGCCGATAACTCGGTTACAAAACATGATCATCTCATACAATAAAATTCAGCATCATGCCTTGACCATATCACATCACAACATGCCCTGCAAAAACAAGTTAGACGTCCTCTACTTTGTTGTTGCATGTTTTACGTGGCTGCTACGGGCTTAAGTAAGAACCAATCTCACCTACGCATCAAAACCACAACGATAGTTTGTCAAATAGACTCCGTTTTAACCTTCGCAAGGACCGGGCGTAGCCATACTTGGTTCAACTAAAGTTGGAGAGACAGTCGCCCGCAAGCCATCTATGTGCAAAGCACGTCGAGGGAACCGGTCTCGCGTAAGCGTACGCGTAAGGTTGGTCCGGGTCGTCTCGTCCAACAATACCGCCGAACCAAAGTATGACATGCTGGTAGGCAGTATGACTTGTATCGTCCACAACTCACTTGTGTTCTACTCGTGCATATAACATCAACATAAATAACCTAGGCTCTGATACCACTGTTGGGTTTCGTAGTAATTTCAAAAAATTTCCTACGCTCACGCAAGATCATGTGATGCATAGCAACGAGGGGGAGAGTGTTGTCTACGTACCCAACGCAGACCGACTGCGGAAGCGATGACACGACGTAGAGGAAGTAGTCGTACGTCTTCACGATCCAACCGATCAAGCACCGAAACTACGGCACCTCCGAGTTCGAGCACACGTTCAGCTCGATGACGATCCCCGGACTCCGATCCAGCAAAGTGTCGGGGTAGAGTTTCGTCAGCACGACGGCGTGGTGACGATCTTGATGAACTACAGCAGCAGGGCTTCGCCTAAACTCCGCTACAGTATTATCGAGGTATATGGTGGCAGGGGGCACCGCACACGACTAAGGAATAGATCACGTGGATCAACTTGTGTGTTCTAGGGTGCCTCTACCTTAGTATATAAAGGAGCCAAGGGGGGAGGGGGGCGCCGGCCAGAGAGAGGGCGCAGGAGGAGTCCTACTCCTTCCGGGAGTAGGACTCCCCCCCCCCAATCCTATTCCAACTAGGATTCCCAAGGGGGAAAGGGGGAGAAGGGTGGCCGGCCACCTCTCCTAGTCCTAATAGGACTAGGGGAGGGGGGAGGTGTGCAGCCCCCTTGGTCTGCCCCTTTATCCTTTCCACTAAGGCCCATGAAGGCCCATATGGCTCCCGGGGGGTTCCGGTAACCTCCCGGTAACCCGGTAAAATCCCGATTTCACCCGGAACACTTCTGATGTCCAAACATAGGCTTCCAATATATCAATCTTTACGTCTCGACCATTTCGAGACTCCTCGTCATGTCCGTGATCACATCCGGGACTCCGAACAACCTTCGGTACATCAAAATGCATAAACTCATAATGTACCTGTCATCGTAACCTTAAGCGTGCGGACCCTACGGGTTCGAGAATAATGTAGACATGACCGAGACATGTCTCCGGTCAATAACCAA
>NW_024113946.1:0-12199 GCF_003073215.2 Triticum urartu
GAGCGAGAAGAGGAGGCAAAGCGCGAGCGAGAAACTAGAGAACAACCTGCGCAAACGTTACTCCAACACCGTGTCCACTTCCCGGACTCCGCCGAGAAGACGCCATCACGGTAACACACTCGGTTGATCCATTTTAATTAAGTTAAGGTTCAAGTTATCTACAACCGGACATTAACAAATTCCCATCTGCCCATAACCGCGGGCACGGCTTTCGAAAGTTCAAATCCCCGCAGGGGAGTCCCAACTTAGCCCATGACAAGCTCTCACGGTCAATGAAGGAATAGACCTCCTCCCAAGACGTTCCGATCAGACTCGGTTTCTTGGTTCTTCAAGACACTTCGACAGGTTAAAACAAGACCAGCAACACCGCCCGAATGTGCCGACAAATCCCGATAGGAGCTGCACATATCTCGTTCTCAGGGCACACTCAGATGAGACATCCTACGAGTAAAACCAAACCTCAAGTTGCCCTGAGGTGGCCCCGCAGTCTACTTGGTCGGACCAACACTCAGAGGAGCACTGGCCCGGGGGGGGGGGTTAAATAAGATGACCCTCGGGCTCCGGAAACCCAAGGGAAAAAGAGGCTAGGTGGCGAATGGTAAAACCAAGGTTGGGCATTGCTGGAAAAGCTTTAATCAAGGCGAACTATCAAGGGGTTCCCATTATAACCCAACCGCGTAAGGAACGCATAATCCGGGAACATAACACCGATATGACGGAAACTAGAGCGGCAAGAGTGGAACAAAACACTAGATGAGAGGCCGAGCCTTCCACCCTTTACCAAGTATATAGATGCATTAAGATAACATAGCAGTATAATGATATCCCAACAAGTAAGTAAATGTTCCAACAAGGAACGACCTCCAATCTTCACCTGCAACTAGCAACGCTATAAGAGGGGCTGAGCAAAGCGGTAACATAGCCAATCAACGGTTTGCTAGGACATGGTGGGTTAGAGGTTTGACATGGCAATTTTTGGGAGGCTTGAAAGCAATTGGTAGGCATCATAGCATTGGCATAGCAAAAGAGCGAGCAAACTAGCATAGCAAGGATAGTAGTGATTTCGAGGGTATGATCATCTTGCCTGCACAGTTGTCAGAGTTGACTGGATCCTCGAAAGCAAACTCAACGGGCTCCTCGCTAGCGAACTCGTCTCCCGGCTCTACCCAACAAGACAAACAAGCAACAAAGGCACAATCAACCACGTGCAAGACTCAAACAAAACGATGCAAAGATGGTATGCTATGCGGGATGCATAATGCAAGATATGACAGGAAATGCATGAACCTGGCCTCAACATGGAAATCCAAGTGTGCCACTGGAAAGATGAGATGAAATCGCTTGAAAACGATACAAAGAACACCGGAACCGGAGTTACGGTTTGGAAATGGCAAGCGATTCAAAAATGACACCGGTCTGCGATTTACAGCAAGTAGCCATCTAAATGCAATGAGATGAACATGCTACAGCACCCAAACATGACAACAAAATACATGGCAGGGATGCATTCAAGAATCTTAACAAAAGTCTAGCACTAAGCTATGGCCAATCATCCATTAACAGGTTCAAACAAGCATGGCAAAAATGCATATGGAAAACAGATATCAGACTTAGTGAAATTAACACTTGTCTGGAATTTCAGATCAGGTAGCACTCTTCGGAGCAACAAAACTACATGCTACAGGACCTGAACATGGCAAAGTAAAACATGGCATGGAGCTACTCAAATAGCTTAACAAAAGTCCCTTAGTGACCTTGAGCCAAAAGGGATCAGAAAATACAATTGCAAGCATATGAACATAGCAAAAACATAATTAGTTTTCAGACTTAGTGAAAACTGGCACATGCTGAAACATATCTCAAGTGGGCATGTTTACGAGCTCGATGCACTCACTACGGAGCAAGTCATGGCAAGACAAGCATACATCTATCAACAACACTCAAAATGCAAGCTAGACATGGCAAGAACAATAGCATAGCATGCACGGATCAACTACAACATCATTGGCAAAATTGCAAACAAGTTGACAATCTGCCCAGATTCACGAAGTAGCAAAAGTAGAGCTCGATTGACTCAAGCTAGGGTGCTCCATAATTGCAAACAAAGACATGGATGGATAGAGCACTACAAGATTAACAAAACATCCTTACTGATCATCCTCAAAAGAGGCACGGATCACTAGGAAACAACAGGAACATAAGGCAATATGTGATAAACAGTTCCAGGACTTAGTGGAATTGCTAAGTCCCTGAAAACAGAATTACCGAGTGCCTCACTTTGCAAGCTTGCACTAGTCACCATACTCATCACAAAAATAGATGGGTTGCACCTCTGGAAAGATGACAAAACCCTTAACAAAACATATGTAGAACATCAGGGCATATCATGCACACGTTAATCATGGCAAAAATGACAAAAACCTAAATGGAGCAGCAGATCTGACAATTATCTCAAGTAGCCTTCTTCTAACAGCATTTCGGGCATCAAGATGAACTCAAATGAAAATGATGCAGTGGAATGAAATGATGTACTCTCTGAGTTGAACATTTTGATATGCTATATGCATGAATCGGAGCTACGGATGCAAAGTTATGGTGCTATGAACATGAGCACTTGGACTAGAAAATCTCCGGGACTTGGTGAAAAAAAATCACCCAGAGATCTAGGGTTTGACCCAGCGCGGAAATCGAGGCGCGGTCGGGGCACTGTAGCCGGCCGGATCCGAAGCTCGCCGGAGGAGGGTGCAGGGCGGCGCCGGAGTAGGAGGGAGAGGCCGAGGCGAGGGAGCGGCCTGGCCCGGCGCGGGGAGGCAAGGGCGGCGCGGCCGCGGCGTTGGGGAGGCAGGGGCGGCGCGGCCGCGGCGTTGGCGGGCGGCGGCGCTCGCGGCGGAGGCGGCGGGGCGCGGCGCCGGCTCGGGAGGAGACGGCGGCGGGGCGACGCGGGTGCGGGCGGCGGCGACTGGGCCCGTGGGGGCCGGCCTTGGGCTTCCCGGGCCGCGTAGTGGGAGGCGGCGGCGTGGACACGTGGCGGCGTCTGATAGGCGCGGGCGGGCGGCGGCGGCGTGTCCGGCCTGAACGGACACGTCCGGCGCGGCGCGAGGTGGATTTTTAGGGTTTCGGGGAGGGGGATCCGAGATTTTCGAGGAGGACCTATTTATAGGCATAGAGGGAGCTAGGAGAGTCCAAATGAGGTGCGGTTTTCGGCCACGCGATCGTGATCGAACGCTCTAGATGATGGAGAAAGCTTAGGTGGGTTTTGGGTCAAATTGGAGGGGTGTTGGGCTGCAACACACATGAGGCCTTTTCGGTCCCTCGGTTAACCGTTGGAGTATCAAACGAAGTCCAAATTGTACGAAACTTGATAGGCGGTCTACCGGTAGTAAACCAAGGCCGCTTGGCAAGTCTCGGTCCAATCCGGAAATGTTTAATCCCCATACACGAAAGAAAGGTAGAATTGACCACCGGAGGAGAACGAAGCGCCGGAATGCAAAATGGACAACGGGGAAAATGCTCGAATGCATGAGATGAACACGCATGCAAATGCAATGCACAAGATGACATGATATGAGATGCCTGACAATGATACAACACACGGAGACAAAGAACCCGAACCCGAGAAAATAAAATAACTTAACACCGGAAACGACAAGAGTTGGAGTACAAATTGGGAAAATTACATCCAGGGTGTTACAACACTCCACCACTACGAAAGGATCTCGTCCCGAGATCTAGGACTGAAAGAACGCCGGGTACTCAGAACGGAGCTGATCCTCGTGTTCCCAGGTAGCTTCACGGTCGGAATGGTGTGACCACTTGACTTTGAGAAATTTGATTGACTTGTTGCGAGTCTTGCGTTCAGTCTCTTCAAGAATAGCAACTGGGTGCTCACGATAAGAGAGATCTTCTTGGAGCTCAATGTCCTCGAAGTTGACGGTGCGGTCAGGAGTCTTGAAGCACTTTCGAAGCTGAGAGACATGGAACACGTCATGAACATTTGCAAAGTTTGAAGGAAGCTCGAGTTGATAGGCGAGGTCGCCTCTCTTGCTGACAATCTTGAAAGGTCCCACGTATCTGGGGGCAAGCTTCCCTTTGATACCGAAGCGACGAGTACCTTTCATAGGAGAGACGCGGAGGTAAACATGATCTCCGATCTCGAAAGCCAAATCACAGTGCTTACTATCATAGTAGCTCTTCTGACGGGATTGGGCTTCTTTGAGGTTATCACGAATGACTTTGCACATTTCTTCTGCCTCTGTGATTAAGTCATTACCCAAAAGCTGACGTTCACCGGTTTTAGACCAGTTGAGAGGGGTACGACACTTCCTGCCATACAGAATTTGAAATGGGGCCTTGCCCGAACTTGCTTGAAAACTGTTGTTGTAGGAGAATTCAGCATAAGGAAGACAATCCTCCCACTTCATGCCGAAGTAGATCACACAAGCCCTGAGCATATCTTCAAGAATCTGGTTGACACGCTCGACTTGACCGCTAGTTTGAGGATGGAAAGCTGTGCTCAAGCGGACGTTGGAGCCCATGGCCTTCTGAAAAGAATCCCAAAACTTGGATGTAAAGATGCTGCCACGGTCTGAAGAGATCACTTGAGGAATACCGTGCAGTGAGACAATTCGAGAGGTATAGAGTTCCGCCAATTGAGCTGCAGTGATCGACTCTTTGATAGGCAGAAAGTGAGCCACTTTAGTGAGTTTGTCGATGACAACGAATATAGCATCATTGCCACGCTTGGACTTTGGAAACCCAGTCACGAAGTCCATTTCAATGTGGTCAAACTTCCATTCTGGAATGGCAAGAGGTTGGAGGAGACCAGCTGGCCTTTGGTGTTCTGCCTTCACTCTTCTGCAGACATCACATTCATTCACGAATTGAGAAATCTCGCGCTTCATTCGAGTCCACCAATAAGCTTGCTTAAGGTCCTGATACATCTTCGTTCTCCCAGGGTGGATGGAGAGGAGAGAATTGTGAGCCTCGTTCATGATCACTTTACGGAGGTCACCTTTGGGTACAACAATACGATCCTCGAAGAAGAGAGTATCCTTGTCATCAAGGCGGTAGCACTTGTACTTGGGTTGACTCTTGGCAATCCCAATCTTCACCTTTTTCACCATAGCATCAAGAAGCTGGGCTTGGCGAATTTGGTCTTCCAAGGTAGGAGAGACTAGAAGGTTGGCGAGGAAACCTTGAGGAACAACTTGCAGAGTAAGTTTGCGGAAAGCTTCACAAAGCTCGGGTTGATAAGGCTTGAGAATCAGACTATTGCAGTAAGCTTTTCTGCTCAATGCATCAGCAATCACATTGGCCTTGCCTGGAGTATACTCGATACTCGGATTATACTCTTGAATCATTTCAACCCATCGAGTTTGCCAGAGGTTGAGATTAGGCTGAGTGAAGATGTACTTGAGACTCTTGTGATCAGTGAAAATGTCAACTTTTCTTCCCAATAGAAGATGTCTCCAAGTCAAAAGAGCATGCACAACTGCCGCCAACTCGAGATCATGAGTGGGGTAGTTCTTCTCATTAGGCTTCAACTGGCGAGAGGTATAAGCAACAAATTTCTTCTCTTGCATCAATACTGCGCCAAGACCTTGGAGAGAGGCATCACAAAAGACCTCGTACGGCTTGGATTCATCAGGCGGAGTGAGAACTGGAGCAGTGATCAATTTCTCTTTCGAAGTGTTGAAAGCAATGTCACACTCCGGAGACCAAACGTACTTGACGTGCTTCTGGAGAAGATTAGAGAGAGGCTTCGCGATCTTAGAAAAGTTTTCAATGAATCTTCGGCAATAGCTTGTGAGACCGAGGAAGCTATGGAGTTGCTTCATGTTCTGAGGAGGTTCCCAATTCACAATTACAGACACCTTCTCAGGATTCACGGCAATGCCCTTGGCAGAGATGATATGACCAAGATAAAGAACCTCATCGAGCCAAAATTCACACTTGGAGAACTTGGCGTAGAACTGATGTTCCCTCAACTTATCGAGAACCAAACGCAAGTGCTTGGCATGATCTTCCTTGTTCTTGGAGAAAACCAGAATGTCGTCGAGGTAGACCAAAACGAAGTCATTGGTGTAGGCGTTGAAGATGAAGTTCATCATACGAGAGAAAGTCGGAGGAGCGTTGGCGAGGCCAAAAGACATGACTGTGTATTCATATGAACCAAAGCTTGTCCTAAAAGCTGTCTTGGGAATATCTTGCTCACGGATTCGAATCTGATGATAACCCATACGAAGATCAAGCTTGGAGAATACTTGGGCACCTTTGAGTTGTTCGAACAGCTCATTGATGTTGGGAAGTGGGTATTTGTTCTTGATGGTCTTCTTGTTCATTGGACGGTAATCAACACAAAGTCGGTCCGTTCCATCCTTCTTCTTCACAAAAAGAACACCACAACCCCACGAAGAAGAACTAGGCCGGATGAGACCCATTTTTTCTTGAATATCGAGTTGCTTCTTCAGCTCCTTCAACTCTTCAGGTCCGAGCTTGTAAGGACGTTTGCACACAGGTTCCGTGCCAGGCTCAAGATCAATAACGAATTCAACTGGCCGGTGCGGAGGCATTCCTGGAAGCTCTTCTGGAAAGACGTCTTGATATTCGCAAACGACTGGAATTTGCGAGATGGCATTCAATTCACCCTTGTCATTGAGAGAAAACAGACGGATGGTATCATCACGAGCGGCAAAGACAATTACATCCTCAGACGAATGAGTCAATTGAATCTGCCTTGCAGCACAATCAAGATGTGCCTTGTGCTTAGAAAGCCAATCCATTCCGAGAATAAGATCAATATCCGAGTTACCAAGAACCACCGGAGAAGAGAGAAACTTGTAGTCACCCAATGTGATAGAGATATCGGGAGCAACCAAACTAGAAGTCAAAAGCTTGCCGGGAGAAACAACTTGCATGACTTTGGGCATGAACTCAGTCTCAACATTGTGCTTCGATGCAAAAGGGCATGACAAAAAGGAATGCGATGCACCAGTGTCAAAAAGAACTTTTGCAGGAACATCGTTAATAGGAAGGTTACCCATGATCACATCCGATGAGTCCTCTGCCTGAGCTGCATTCATCAAATTGACCTTGGCGTGCTTGGGATTATGGTTGACCACAGCTGTACTTGCCGATCTGATAGGAGGAGGAGGAGGAGGAGGAAGACGCCTCTGGTTGAAACACTTGTTGGCATAGTGACCATTCTGTTGGCACTTGTTGCACGTGACCTCTGAAAGCGGACGGTGATACGGAGCACTCGATCTTGGAGCTTGAGACGAAGTCTTGTTCTGAAAGCCAGGGTTGGGTGGGTGGGAAGAACCACTGTCACCTTTGCTCTTCTGCTGATACGGCTGACGAAACGGAGGAGGAGGAAGCCAATACTTCTGCTGCTTGGCCACTTGGGTAGAGGAAGAAGGAGTAACATCTCTGACTCGCTTCTTGGAAGCATCACACCTCAACTGAGCAGCCTCTTGCTTCAATGCCATGTTGTAGAACTCATCGTATCTCAAGGGTTCAAAGAGAACAATAGCTAGCTGAATTTCTTCTCTGAGACCACCCCTGAACTGATATATCATGCTCTTCTCATCAGGGACGTCCTGCTTGGCAAAGCGGGCGAGCTTCTGGAACAACTTGTTGTAGTCATAGACAGACAAAGAGCCTTGCTTCAGGTTGCGGAATTCCTCACGCTTGCTTTCAAGCACGCTCTGGGGAATATGATGAGCTCGGAAATCTTAACGGAAATCATCCCAAGTGATAACACGTCCACCTCTGGAATCCTTGTACTGCTGGAACCATTCTGCAGCTTGATCTTTGAGTTGGAAGGAAGCGAACTTGACAAAGTCCTCAGGCCTAACGTTACTGCACTCGAAATGCTTGCACAGATCCACTAGCCAATCGTCAGCATCGGTTGCCTCAACACAATTGCTGAAAGTCTTTGGCCCGTTAGCAAGGAACTGGTTGAGTGTAGCAAAGTGATTCTGATTGTTGCCTTGATTCCCTTGGTTGCCTTGATAGCGCTCTTGAAGAATTTGCATGATCAACTGTGTGTTTGCATTGGTTGCGGCCATCACAGCTTGCCATGCCTCCGGAGGAGGTGGAGGTGGTGGCGGATTAGGATTCGGAGTCGTGCGCGTTGGAGGAGCCATCCTGAAGAGGTTGACATCCATTAGCACATTGATGGACAACTATTGAAGCTGAATCCGATGGAATGAAAATTGCAACATATAGTCTTCACATCCGAACAAAATGAACGAATGCAATCCTCTTGAAATGGTCACATATCCATAAATTGAGAAGCCACTTAGAATTAAGGTAGAGAAATAAATCAACAAGGTACGGATCAAGAACGAATAATCGGTAAGAAATCCCAATCTCAAACCAATATTTGTGGAAGAAGAACTAGAGCTACTAGAATTCCCACCTATGAAACTCCCGAACCTTTCCGGTTATGCAATCAGGTGTTGGGGATACATGGGAAGCATAATATCTCACCCAAACTAGCAAATCCTACATCCAGCTGTATCCATCCTTCAACACATAATCAAGAAACCTTCGGAAACCATCTACCTCAACCTTCGAAAAGCATCCGTTATACAAGTTATGGCGATACTCCCGAACTCCCGCCCCAGTACTGGGTGGCGTCGAGGTTATCTCACCAACGAACTGCATAAAAGAGATTTTTGATGTCGGCATACTAAACTCAGGTATTCCAGAACTGCAACGATAAAATTATGATGACAACACCTCAGAGCTCAACTCCTCGGGACACTTCCACTAAACCCCTGACAGGAGGCACCAAGACAATGTTCTCATCATAAAACCATCGGAACGATTCCAAGATACCCGCGTGATCCTAAATTTTTTTTAGTGAAATTTGAGAAGAGAAGAGTCAAAACTCTACGTCAGGATGCCTTACCAGAGCGATGAGGAGACTGGGAAGTAAAAAGAATTCCTAAACTCTCCAATATATAATTCCTAAATGACTCAAAACATTTTTCTAGACACAACTCGGCCGCTAAAAACGATTAAGCAATGGGGCTCCTAAGGTCGGGGAAGGCTCTGATTACCAACTTATAACACCCTCGATGCGACTATAGCTCCCACGTGTTGACGCACGACTTAGAGGCATAATCGCATTGAAGGCATATGTCGCAAGTTAGAAAATCTTCACAACATCCCATGTAATATAAATAATAAAGGGGAGATAACATAGTTGGCTTACACTCGCCACGTCAATCATGTACATAAATAACATTACATCATCCAAACACTCATGGCCCGACTACGGCGCCAAAATAAAAGATAACCCAACATGCGATAACGGTCCCAATCACCCCCAACTGGGCACCACTACTGATCATCGGGAAAGGAAACATAGTAACGTTGAGAGTCTTCGTCGAACTCCCACTTGAGCTCATACGCGTCTGCTGGAGCGGAATCATCAGGCCCTGCATCTGGTGTAATAGTAATCTGTGAGCCACAGGGACTCAGCAATCTCGCACCCTCGTGATCAAGACTATTTAAGCTCATCAGGTATGACAAGGTAAATATGTGGAGCTGCAGCAAGCGACTAGCATATATGGTGGCTAACTTATTCGCAAAAGAGAGCGAGAAGAGGAGGCAAAGCGCGAGCGAGAAACTAGAGAACAACCTGCGCAAACGTTACTCCAACACCGTGTCCACTTCCCGGACTCCGCCGAGAAGACGCCATCACGGTAACACACTCGGTTGATCCATTTTAATTAAGTTAAGGTTCAAGTTATCTACAACCGGACATTAACAAATTCCCATCTGCCCATAACCGCGGGCACGGCTTTCGAAAGTTCAAATCCCCGCAGGGGAGTCCCAACTTAGCCCATGACAAGCTCTCACGGTCAATGAAGGAATAGACCTCCTCCCAAGACGTTCCGATCAGACTCGGTTTCTTGGTTCTTCAAGACACTTCGACAGGTTAAAACAAGACCAGCAACACCGCCCGAATGTGCCGACAAATCCCGATAGGAGCTGCACATATCTCGTTCTCAGGGCACACTCAGATGAGACATCCTACGAGTAAAACCAAACCTCAAGTTGCCCTGAGGTGGCCCCGCAGTCTACTTGGTCGGACCAACACTCAGAGGAGCACTGGCCCGGGGGGGGGGGTTAAATAAGATGACCCTCGGGCTCCGGAAACCCAAGGGAAAAAGAGGCTAGGTGGCGAATGGTAAAACCAAGGTTGGGCATTGCTGGAAAAGCTTTAATCAAGGCGAACTATCAAGGGGTTCCCATTATAACCCAACCGCGTAAGGAACGCATAATCCGGGAACATAACACCGATATGACGGAAACTAGAGCGGCAAGAGTGGAACAAAACACTAGATGAGAGGCCGAGCCTTCCACCCTTTACCAAGTATATAGATGCATTAAGATAACATAGCAGTATAATGATATCCCAACAAGTAAGTAAATGTTCCAACAAGGAACGACCTCCAATCTTCACCTGCAACTAGCAACGCTATAAGAGGGGCTGAGCAAAGCGGTAACATAGCCAATCAACGGTTTGCTAGGACATGGTGGGTTAGAGGTTTGACATGGCAATTTTTGGGAGGCTTGAAAGCAATTGGTAGGCATCATAGCATTGGCATAGCAAAAGAGCGAGCAAACTAGCATAGCAAGGATAGTAGTGATTTCGAGGGTATGATCATCTTGCCTGCACAGTTGTCAGAGTTGACTGGATCCTCGAAAGCAAACTCAACGGGCTCCTCGCTAGCGAACTCGTCTCCCGGCTCTACCCAACAAGACAAACAAGCAACAAAGGCACAATCAACCACGTGCAAGACTCAAACAAAACGATGCAAAGATGGTATGCTATGCGGGATGCATAATGCAAGATATGACAGGAAATGCATGAACCTGGCCTCAACATGGAAATCCAAGTGTGCCACTGGAAAGATGAGATGAAATCGCTTGAAAACGATACAAAGAACACCGGAACCGGAGTTACGGTTTGGAAATGGCAAGCGATTCAAAAATGACACCGGTCTGCGATTTACAGCAAGTAGCCATCTAAATGCAATGAGATGAACATGCTACAGCACCCAAACATGACAACAAAATACATGGCAGGGATGCATTCAAGAATCTTAACAAAAGTCTAGCACTAAGCTATGGCCAATCATCCATTAACAGGTTCAAACAAGCATGGCAAAAATGCATATGGAAAACAGATATCAGACTTAGTGAAATTAACACTTGTCTGGAATTTCAGATCAGGTAGCACTCTTCGGAGCAACAAAACTACATGCTACAGGACCTGAACATGGCAAAGTAAAACATGGCATGGAGCTACTCAAATAGCTTAACAAAAGTCCCTTAGTGACCTTGAGCCAAAAGGGATCAGAAAATACAATTGCAAGCATATGAACATAGCAAAAACATAATTAGTTTTCAGACTTAGTGAAAACTGGCACATGCTGAAACATATCTCAAGTGGGCATGTTTACGAGCTCGATGCACTCACTACGGAGCAAGTCATGGCAAGACAAGCATACATCTATCAACAACACTCAAAATGCAAGCTAGACATGGCAAGAACAATAGCATAGCATGCACGGATCAACTACAACATCATTGGCAAAATTGCAAACAAGTTGACAATCTGCCCAGATTCACGAAGTAGCAAAAGTAGAGCTCGATTGACTCAAGCTAGGGTGCTCCATAATTGCAAACAAAGACATGGATGGATAGAGCACTACAAGATTAACAAAACATCCTTACTGATCATCCTCAAAAGAGGCACGGATCACTAGGAAACAACAGGAACATAAGGCAATATGTGATAAACAGTTCCAGGACTTAGTGGAATTGCTAAGTCCCTGAAAACAGAATTACCGAGTGCCTCACTTTGCAAGCTTGCACTAGTCACCATACTCATCACAAAAATAGATGGGTTGCACCTCTGGAAAGATGACAAAACCCTTAACAAAACATATGTAGAACATCAGGGCATATCATGCACACGTTAATCATGGCAAAAATGACAAAAACCTAAATGGAGCAGCAGATCTGACAATTATCTCAAGTAGCCTTCTTCTAACAGCATTTCGGGCATCAAGATGAACTCAAATGAAAATGATGCAGTGGAATGAAATGATGTACTCTCTGAGTTGAACATTTTGATATGCTATATGCATGAATCGGAGCTACGGATGCAAAGTTA
>NW_024113947.1:0-46819 GCF_003073215.2 Triticum urartu
CTACATACCCTTGTAGATCGCTAAGCGGAAGCGTTCAAGTGAACGGGGTTGATGGAGTCGTACTCGTCGTGATCCAAATCACCGGAGATCCTAGTGCCGAACGGACGGCACCTCCGCGTTCAACACACGTACAGCCCGGTGACGTCTCCCATGCCTTGATCCAGCAAGGAGAGAGGGAGAGGTTGAGGAAGACTCCATCCAGCAGCAGCACAACGGCGTGGTGGTGGTGGAGGAGCGTGGTACTCCAGCAGGGCTTCGCCAAGCACCGCAAGAGACGAGGAGGGAGAGGGGTAGGGCTGCGCCAAGAAGGAGAGGAACTCGTGTGTCTTGGGCAGCCCAAACCTTAAGTATATATAGGGGAAGGGGAGGGGCTGAGCCCCCACCTAGGGTTCCCTCCCTAGGGGTGGCGGCAGCCCCTAGATCCCATCTAGGGGGCGGCCAAGGGGAGGGGGAGAGGGAGGCGCACCAGGCATGGGCCCTAAGGCCCATCTGCCCTTAGGGTTTGCCCCCTCCTCCCCTTTAGGCGCCTTGGGCACTTGTGGGGGGGCGCACCAGCCCACCTGGGGCTGGTCCCCTCCCACACTTGGCCCATGCAGCCCTCCGGGGCTTGTGGCCCCACTTGGTGGACCCCCGGGACCCTCCCGGTGGTCCCGGTACGTTACCGATAAAACCCGAAACTTTTCCGATGACCAAAACAGGACTTCCCATATATAAATCTTTACCTCCGGACCATTCCGGAACTCCTCGTGACGTCCGGGATCTCATCCGGGACTCCGAACAACATTCGGTAACCACGTATATCTATTCCTTATAACCCTAGCGTCATCGAACCTTAAGTGTGTAGACCCTACGGGTTCGGGAACCATGCAGACATGACCGAGATAACTCTCCGGTCAATAACCAACAGCGGGATCTGGATACCCATGTTGGCTCCCACATGTTCCACGACGATCTCATCGGATGAACCACGATGTCAAGGACTTAATCAATCCCGTATATAATTCCCTTTGTCTAGCGGTACGATACTTGCCCGAGATTCGATCGTCGGTATCCCGATACCTTGTTCAATCTCGTTACTGGCAAGTCTCTTTTACTCGTTCTGTAACACATCATCCCGTGATCAACTCCTTGATCACATTGTGCACATTATGATGATGTCCTACCGAGTGGGCCCAGAGATACCTCTCCGTTTATATGGAGTGACAAATCCCAGTCTCGATTCGTGCCAACCCAACAGACACTTTCGGAGATACCTTTAATGTACCTTTATAGCCACCCAGTTACGTTGTGACATTTGGCACACCCAAAGCACTCCTACAGTATCCGGGAGTTGCACAATCTCATGGTCTAAGGAAATGATACTTGACATTAGAAAAGCTTTACCATACGAACTACATGATCTTGTGCTAGGCTTAGGTTTGGGTCTGGTCCATCACATCATTCTCCTAATGATGTGATCCCGTTATCAACGACATCCAATGTCCATGGTCAGGAAACCGTAACCATCTATTGATCAACGAGCTAGTCAACTAGAGGCTTACCAGGGACATGGTGTTGTCTATGTATCCACACATGTATCTGAGTTTCCTATCAATACAATTCTAGCATGGATAATAAACGATTATCATGAACAAGGAAATATAATAATAACCAATTTATTATTGCCTCTAGGGCATATTTCCAACAGATATGTTCTATGTGTTTACCACATTGATATTCTTCATGAACATGTCATAGCGGTCGAGATTGATTTCTCCCGCACAACAAACTTGTAAATTTTTGACAATAACATCTCCCTCATTATATTAGGAAAACACAATGTAATGAGTTGGATCTACTGTTCATGTGCAGACTATCTCTATTACTATGAGATCTGTATGATCTTCAATGTGTTATGTTCCCACAATTGAGGTTGAGCATTTTCAAGTTATACACTTGAATCAAATTTTTGCATTCTTATTACAAAACCATGATGGTGTTTAATTTACTTCTTGTAAATTAATTATCTCTGGCTTGCCCCTATAAGTAATCGATGGCTAAAAATTTGAGGCACTTGTCCTCAATGGCCACAACTTACTTAGGCGGGTCATGGACATCAAGATCAGTCTTGCATCCCATGGGATAGCGCGTGCAATCCAAGCCACGCCACCGGAACGCAAAGGACCTCAAGGGTAATGGTTTGAAACTCACTTCAAACCCTCAACCTGACACCATCAAGCTGTCACAAGACCCTATGAGCATGGAGAGCATGATGGTTGAAAATGCATCAACCGACATGTTTGGAGACTATACATTTAGTCCCCGAGTCTCCTTAGTGGTCTATTTATTTATGTCCATTTATGATGTTCTAATAAGAACATGATTATTGTTGTCATCATATATTGTATATCACAATATGTTGTATCAGCACTTTGATAAAAATTCATTTGTATGTATTCTATATATCCGGCAGTGATTTTCTTGAGAATCTTCATGTCTATATATAGATTTCTACGGGAGTCAATCCGATGAAAAATGATATGTGCCTTGTGGACATATGCACCACATACTCTATACTCAGGGAAGTCCAATGTTTCCACTCTCATTGAGAGAAAGGAGATATTTTAAAATCGCTAGACGCGATGAGGTATTTGTTGGCTCAACTCAAGTCATATTTACTATCCCTGTGGGTACTCGAGTAACATCGGGATCCTTCATTGCTTCCCAAGTTTAACTCGTACCCTACTAAGCTATAGAGATATTCGTCAAAATGGTTTCCATAGAGAAACTTATGCTGACGAGAAAGAGAAATACATTCTCTTTACCATATGCAACGGATATGGCAAGCACATTCTGTATGTATCATCTGGATTGTACTACACATATTACAAAACCCGTAGCACATGTTGCGCTCAAGAGAGTTTTCCAAAATGTCTTGTACATGAAAAACTTGGCATACTCGCCTTGGTCATCGAGACATTGGGTTGAAACCGAAACTATCAGCAATTCTAATAGTTTATGATTATTATGATGCTAAGTTCTAACATGATTTGGATTTTATGTGCACTACAAGTGACATAGGGAAGCTAATTTTAAGGCTTGCACACCTTAAAGTCTATGCTGAACCACTCAGCCTCCTTGAGTGCATCAAGTTGAGGTAAGTGGCTCTTCCCATCCATTGACTAGACTATTAAGGTATTCCATGGTTCTAGCATATCTACATGATGGTCTTAAGTGTGTGCTTTATTCACACGAAACCATTGGCTCATTATCCTGACATCGATTTCAAGCAAATCGAATGGATATCATTGCAGAATTCTCCTTGAGTGCCTTCTCTACGGCCCTTGGATTGAGTTTAGCAATTTTTCCTAATGTCTAGACTCAAAATGGTTTGGTAGAATCCTATCCAAAGAGTTAAGCTCATTGCATTATCTTTACTTTGGAATTGCAACTTGCCAACTTTACGTTGGAGTCATGCAGTTTTACACGCTCATGACAGAACTGCATAATATTATTTCCCTCTATCTTTGATATGTGGATATCTACCAAGTATTCCCTATCTGAGGTATTTCGGTTGCATACCGATATCACCACCCGGCATACATCATTGGCCCCTCAACATATAGTTGGGATCTATGTGAGGAATAACTGTATTTCTGTCAATACCTCAAGCCCCTCGAATGGGGAGTTATTCAAGGCCAGTATGCTAATTCAATGAGGAACATTTCCAGGCATTAGGGGGAGATTTCAAGTACCATAAAGAATGCCAGGAAATTAGTGGAATGTTAAAAACATTTCTGCCTCAAATCCATGTACTCAAAGATCTGAACCATGCATTCAGAAGATTTGCAACACATTGCAAATAACCTGCCAGATACTGACTATAAAGGTGTCATACAATCCTACAATCCTGAAAAATATGTCGGAAAGAGTGGAGATACCAACTAAAACCACTCAACTCCCCGTTCAAAGCAACAGGGGGAGAAGTACGACAATAGTACATCAGGATTTAGCTTCTCGCAAGCAAGGATATCAAGGCTTGTGAATCAGTAAATGCAAGTCAACTTCACGTTGACAGACACCTGATGGGTAGTATACAACCAGTGGACAGGAAACCTCCACCAACCAGGTCATAGTGCACAAAATGACCGGGACATCGGAATACCCGACTCAAACGCATTGGGAAATCGCGAGCAGTCACTATGGGTAACGATATATCCATCAACTATATTGATATATAGGTTCTGGAGAAACATATAACCGGAAGTCTACAATTGTCGACATACATTTCTCAGCTAGATTGAAAGAACCTTTCAAGTGATTCAGATCCAAAGACCATGGCCATGGCAAAGTGTGAACAACACTCGGACTGAACTCAAGCAAAGGGTATAATCTAGGTAGAAATAATCTTGCTCAATAATGAGAAGGTATCATAAGCAATACCTACACCAGTTTTCTTCTGGAACAAAATTGAGAACAACAAGGTGGTGAAACAAAGAGCAAGTACTGTAGCACAAGGGTTCACACAGATACCCAACTATTCTCCAGAGGTGGAATCTCTTTCCGATAACTTATATCATTGGCATTACAAAATCATCTATCTCTGTAGTTGATAGATGTAGCGATCACATATCCATGTGGATCACTAGATTCAGACATATATGGTTGATTCCCGATGGAATCTCACTTCTGAATCGAAATGCAATACGCAACATACATTGTGTAAAATCAATAATCACCATATGGCTTATTGTTGTCGGTACATTTGGTATAACCGACGTAGTGAGTTCCTTATACACAAGGATTACTCCTACAATGATAATTATCCATGTTTGTGTGTCTGCAATGACGACACATGTAATCATCTAAATGACGGAGTTTAAAATGAAGGATTTGGGTAAACCAAAATACCACTCGTTACTACAAATTGAGCACCTTCATTCATACATTATGGTATACTATGTTGTCTATTGATACGTCTCCAACGTATCTATAATTTTTGATTGCTCCATGCTATATTATCTACTGTTTTGGACATTATTGGGCTTTATTATCCACTTTTATATTATTTTTGGGACTAACCTACTAACCGGAGGCCCAGCCTAGAATTGCTGTTTTTGCCTGTTTTAGGGTTTCGAAGAAAAGGAATATCAAACGGAGTCCAAACGGAATGAAACCTTCGGGAACGTGATTTTCTCACCGAATACAACTCAGGAGACTTGAACCCTACGTCAAGGCACGTAACAAGAGGCCACGAGGTAGGGGGCGCGCCCTACCCCCCAGGCGCGCCCCACCCTCGTGGGCCCCCTGTTGCTCCACCGACGTACTTCTTCCTCCTATATATATCCACGTACCCCCAAACGATCAGATACAGAGCCAAAAACCTAATTCCACCGCCGCAACTTTCTGTATCCACGAGATCCCATCTTGGGGCCTGTTCCAGAGCTCCGCCGGAGGGGGCATCGATCACGGAGGGCTTCTACATCATCATCCAAGCCCCTCCGATGAAGTGTGAGTAGTTTACTTCAGACCTACGGGTCCATAGTTAGTAGCTAGATGGCTTCTTCTCTCTTTTTGGATCTCAATACAATGTTCTCCCCCTCTCTTGTGTAGATCTATTTGATGTAATCTTCTTTTTGCGGTGTGTTTGTTGAGACCGATGAATTGTGGGTTTATGATCAAGTCTATCTATGAATAATATTTGAATCTTCTCTGAATTCTTTTATGTATGATTGGTTATCTTTGCAAGTCTCTTTGAATTATCAGTTTGGTTTGGCCTGCTAGATTGGTTGTTCTTGCCATGGGAGAAGTGCTTAGCTTTGGGTTCGATCTTGCGGTGTCCTTTCCCAGTGACAAAAGGGGCAGCAAGGCACGTATTGTATTGTTGCCATCGAGGATAACAAGATGGTTTTTTTATCATATTGCATGAAACTATCCCTCTACATCATGTCATCTTGCTTAAGGCGTTACTCTGTTTTTAACTTAATACTCTAGATGCATGCTGGATAGCGGTCGATGAGTGGAGTAATAGTAGTAGATGCAGGCAGGAGTCGGTCTACTTGTCTCGGACGTGATGCCTATATACATGATCATACCTAGATATTCTCATAACTATGCTCAATTTTGTCAATTGCTCAACAATAATTCGTTCACCCACCGTAGAATACTTATGCTCTTGAGAGAAGCCACTAGTGAAACCTATGGCCCCCGGGTCTCTTTCTCATCATATTAATCTCCATCACTTTATTATTGCTTTGCTTTTACTTTGCCTTTTACTTTTTACTTTGCATCTCTATACCAAAAATACCAAAAAATATTATTTATCATCTCTATCAGATCTCACTTTCGTAAGTGACCGTGAAGGGATTGACAACCCCTAAGCGCGTTGGTTGTGTTGAGCTATTGTTTTTGTGTAGGTACGAGGGACTCGCGCGTAGCCTCCTACTGGATTGATACCTTGGTTCTCAAAAACTGAGGGAAATACTTACGCTACTTTGCTGCATCATCCTCTCCTCTTCGGGGAAATCCAACGAGTGCTCAAGAGGTAGCATTTATATACATAATATATTGAATAAATCCATTGTGGAAAAATCTTATCCATCCATAACTCTTATGGTAGTTCATTCCCTAGACATAAAGAAAGATCTATTTAGACCAAGAGATGATGGAAATGAGATATTGGGACTCAACGTTCCATAATGCCATTGGATCCACCAAACACAATTGGTTGCTACTCAAGAATATCTTTTGATATCTCCAAGGCATCAAACATCTTGTTCTAGTTTTTCAGTTTCACAGAAATGTGAACACCGATATCTTTGGATACATCGATCAGATCCCCACTATGTCAGATCGTAGACAAGCTTAGTGCTCCTACTAGGTGTGGTAGCCCTCTCATGAAGAGTCTTCGAAACAGACCTCATGGCTACATCTACCAACCATTATCTCAACGATAATGTTTCTTGTGTTGCCCAGATGCAAACAGGTTAAATAATAAGCAATATCTCTATATTGCATATCTTGCAAGTCAAATCATGCGACTGATTTGTTCACCAGGTCTCTACCAACTTCTATGTTCCAGAAATGTGTTCATGGAATTGGTATATGACGACTTTGGAATATGCAAGAATCAGGGGGAGTATCTTCCTGAATTGTTCGTGTTAAAAGCATCATATTATACATTTTTTCCCTTCATGAGTTTACTTTATAGGTTCTCATAAAGGTTTTTAATGAGGTAATATCAACACAAGACCATATGTCATATTTTCTGTTTTCCCCACCGAGGTTTTTAAGAAAGTATGTGTGACATATTTATTGTCTTCTAAACTCTATGAGTTTTGTCGTATTGAGTTAAGAGACAATGACCATTATATGTTGCATCATTTTCTCCTTATTTTCCCACCGGGTTTGAAGGAGTTTTAGCAACATATCAAACACCTATCTCCTCATATTTTTCCCACAGGGTTTTGGAGGAGCTTTTTTCAAGAAGATGATACTTACACTAACAAGCATGGATTAGGGGAGTGTTAGGATTTAATTAATCCTATTAATTCTTGCTTTTCCTAACTGAGGCGGTTGCCTCACATCCCTTCGATCGCATCCCTTCAGGGGCTATATATATGTGTAAATGCCATCATCAATGAAAACAACCATTCACTTTTACATATGTGCCAAGGCTCTCTCAATTGTCTCTCGTTTCCCTTTCTAACAGCGAGCAACCGTCGCGATTGTTGCCAAAATACAACTGCCACCACTTCCTATAAAGCAGGGATTAACCCATTAATTAACACATATTAATTAATCCTAACACTCCCCCTAATCACAGCTTGTACTTTGTGAGCATCACCATCTTCTTAAAGACTCCAAAAATCCTGTGGGAAAAATGTGAGGAGCAAGGTGTTTGATATGTTGTTAAAACTCCTTCAAACCCTGTGGGAAAATAAGGACAAAATGGTGCAACATACAATAGTTATCGTCTCCTTTTAACTCAATATGTGAGAACCATAGAGTTTGGAAAACAATAAATATGTCGTATATACTTTCCTAAAAACCCCGGTGGGGAAAACTGAAAGTATGACATATGATCTCATGTTGATATTACCTCAATAAAAACCTTTATGAGAACCTTTAAAGTAAACTCATGAAGGGAAAAAGAGTATAATATGATGCTTTGAACATGAACAATTCAGAAAGGTACTCCCCCTGATTCTTGCAAATTCCGAAGCCATCACATACCAATTCCATGAACGTATTTCTGGAATGTAGAAGCAGGTAGAGACTTGGTGAACAAATTATTCACATGATTTGACTTGCAAGATATGCAATATAGTGATATCGCTTATTATGTACCCTGTTTGCATCCGGGCAACACAAGAAACATTATCGTTGAGATAATGGTTGGTGGATGTAGTCATGAGGCCTGTTTTGAAGACTCTTCATGAGAGGACTACCACACCTAGTAGGAACACTAAGCTTGTCTACGCTCTGACATAGTGGGGATCTGATCGATGTATCCAATGATATCAGTGTTCACATTTCTATGAAACTGAACCAGGACATGATGTTTGATGCCTTGGAGATATCGAAAGATATTCTTGAGTACCAACCAATTGTGTTTGGTGGATCCAATGGCATTATGGAACGTTGAGTCCCAATATCTCATTTCCATCATCTCTTGGTCTAAATAGATCTTTCTCTACGTCTAGAGAATGAACTACCATGAGAGTTATGGATGGATAAGATTTGTCCACAATGAATTTCTCCAATATATTATGGATATAGACAACATAGTATACCATAATGTATGAATGAAGGTGCTCAATTTGTAGTAACGAGCAGTATTTTGGTTTACCCAAATCCTTCATTTTAAACTCCGTCATTTAGATGATTACATGTGTCGTCATTGCAGACGCACAAACATGGATAATCATTATTGTAGGAGTAATCCTTGTGAATAAGGAACTCACTACGTCGGTTGTACCAAATGTACCAACGATAATAATAAGTCATATGGTGACGTATTGATTTTACACAATGTATGTTGCATTTTATACTTCGATTTAGAATTGAGGTTCTGCCGGGAACCATCTATATCTGAATCTAGTGATCTACATGGATATGTAATCACTACATCTATCAATTGCAGAGATAGATGATTTTGAATTGCCAATGATATAAGTTATCAGAATGAGATTCCACCTCTGAAGAATAGTTGGGTATCTGCGTGAACCCTTGTGCTACAATACTTGCTCTTTGTTTCACCACCTCGTTGTTCTCAATTCTGTTTCTAGAAGAAAACTGGTGTAGGTATTGCTTATGAATACCTTCCCATTATTGAGCAAGATCATTTTTACCTAGATTATATCCTTTGCTTGAGTTCAGTCCGAGTGTTGTTCACACTTTGCCATGGCCATGGTATTTGGATCTCAATCATTTGAAAGGTTTTTGCAATCTAGTTGAGAAATGTATGTCGACAATTGTAGACTTCCGGTTGTATGATTCTCCAGAATCTATATATCAATATATAGTTGATGGAAATATCGTTACCCATAGTGACTGCTCATGATTTCCCAATGTGATTGAGTCGGGTATTCTGATGTCCCGGTCATTGTGTGCACTATGACCTGGGTTGGTGGAGGTTTCCCATCCACTGGGTGTATACTACCCATTAGGTGTCTGTCAACGTGAAGTTGACCTGCATTTACTGATTCAGAGGCCTTGATATCCTTGCTTGCGAGAAGCTGAATCCTGATGTATTTCTGCCATACATCTCCCCCTGTTGCTTTGAACAGGGAGTGGAGTGGATCTTGCTGGTACCTCCACTCTTTCAGGCGTACTTTTGCAGGATTGTAGGATTGTGTGACACCTTTATAGTCAGTAAATGAATCTGGCATGTTATTTGCAATGTGTTGCAAATCTTCTGAACACATAGTTCAGATCTTTGAGTAGGTGGATTTGAGGCAGAATTTTTTTGGACATTGCACTAATTTCCTGGTATTCTTTATGGTACTTTAAATCTCCCCCTAATGCCTGGAAATGTTCCTCATTGAATCAGCATACTGGCCTTGAATAACTCCCCATGCGAGGGGCTTGAGGTATTGACGGAAATACAATTATTCCTCACATAGATCTCTTGATAACCCACAAGTATAGGGGATCACAACAATTTTCGATAAGTAAGAGTGTCGAACCCAACGAGGAGCTAAAGGCAGAACAAATATTCCCTCAAGTTCTATCGACCACCGATACAACTCTACGCATGCTTGACGTTCGCTTTACCTAGAACAAGTATGAAACTAGAAGTATTATGTAGGTGTTGTTGGATAGGTTTGCAAGATAATAAAGAGTACGTAAATAAAAAGTAGGGGCTGTTTAGATAAAGACACAACTAAATTAGTTTTAGTAGAGAGCTTGTTGTTACGAGAAAGTTATTTATCCCTAGGCAATCGATAACTAGACCGGTAATCACCATTGCAATTTTATATGAGGGAGAGGCATAAGCTAACATACTTTCTCTACTTGGATCATATGCACTTATGATTGTAACTCTAGCAAGCATCCGCAACTACTAAAGATCATTAAGGTAAAACCCAACCATAGCATTAAAGCATCAAGTCCTCTTTATCCCATACGCAACAACCCCTTACTCGGGTTTGTGTTTCAGTCACTCACGCAACCCACTATAAGCGAATCATGAACGTATTGCAACACCCTACAGCGGGGATCTCTCATGCTTGCGCGACACAGAGAGCACCATAGGATAGCACCAATAATAAAACATGCAACTCAAACCAATCTTGATCATCAAATAGCCCATAGGACAAAACGGATCTACTCAAACATCATAGGATAGCCATACATCATTGGGAAATAATATAAAATGTTGAGCACCATGTTTAAGTAGAGATTGCAGCGGGTAAGAGAGAGGTTACACTGCTGCACAGAGGGGGGAAGAGTTGGTGATGATGGCGGTGAAGTCGTTGGTGAAGATTGCGGTGATGATGATGGCCATGGCAGCGTTCCAGCGCCATCGGAAGAGAAGGGGAGAGGGTCCCCCTTCGTCTTCTTCTTCTTTGACCTCCTCCCTAGATGGGAGAAGGGTTTCCCCTCTGGTCCTTGGCCTCCATGGCGTGGGAGGGGCGAGAGCCCCTCCGAGATTGGATCTGTCTCTCTATTTCTGCGTTCCCAGATTCTACCCTTTCACCCTTTCTTATATTCCGGAGATCTGTAACTCCGATTGGGCTGAAATTTTAACACGATCTCTATCCGGATATTAGCTTTCTTGCAGCGAAAGAAGGGCACCAACCACCTTACGGGGTGGCCACGAGGGTCAGGGGCGCGCCCCCTACCTCGTGGCCCCCTCAGGCACCGTCTCGCGTGGATTTTTCTTCCAAAAAATCATATATATTCCAAAAAAAATCTCCGTCAGTTTCTATCCCGTTTGGACTCCGTTTGATATGGATATTCTGCGAAACAAAAAACATGCAACAAACAGGAACTGGCACTAGGCACTGGATCAATATGTTAGTCCCAAAAATAGTATAAAAAGTTGCCAAAAGTATATGAAAGTTGTAGAATATTGGCATGGAACAATCAAAAATTATAGATACGACGAAGACGTATCAAGATCCCAACTATATGTTGAGGGGCCAATGATGTATGCTGGGTGGTGATATCGGTATGCAACCGAATTACCGCAGATAGGAAATACTTGGTAGATATCTGTCGTGGTTCTAACTCTGACAGTGATGTAGGGGGGTGAGTATGGAGAGGCGAGATCCTAGCTATTGGGAAGTTGTTACACGCGAGGTTTACGAGTTCAGGCCCTTCTCGGAGGAAGTAATAGCCCTACGTCTCGGAGCCCGGAGGTGGTCGACTGGATTATGCGTGTATAGATTACAGGGGTGCGAACCCTTCCTACTGAGGAGGGGGGTGGCTTATATAGAGTTCTCCGGCCCCCTCTTGCCCTCAGTAATGCAGGGTTTAAAGTACATTTAAGATGGGGCGTTACTGGTAACGCCTCTAATAAAGTGCTGTAATGACCATGAAGACTACTTAACAGCTGACCGTTTGCCTACGGAGTGACTGTAGATCTCCTGGCAGTCGAGTGAATAGCTTCAAGGTCGAGTGGTAGCTTCTTGGTCGAGTGTCTTGAACCCGTCGAGTGGAGTACCTTCAAGTCGATTGATGGGTGATTTCTTCTAGGGATGTCCTTGGGTAGGACTCTTTGGGACGGGTCCGTGCTCCTACCCCAGGTACACACCTTCATCAATATCCACATATCAAAGATAGAGGGGAATAAGATTATGTAGTTCTGTCATGAGCGTGTAAAACTACATGACTCCAACGTAAAGTTGGTAAGTTGCAATTCCAAAGTAAAGATAATGCAATGCGCTTAACTCTTTGGACAGGATTCTACCAAACCATTTTGAGTCTAGACATTAGGACAAATTGCTAAACTTCAATCCAAAGGCCATAGAGAAGGCCCTCAAGGAGAATTCTGCAATATTATCCATTCGATTTGCTTGAAATCGATGTCATGATAATGAGCCAATGGTTTCGTGTGAATAAAGCACACACTTAAGACCATCATGTAGATATGTCTTTTAGAACCATGGAATACCTGAATAGTCTACTCAATGGCTGGGAAGAGCCACTTACCTCGACTTGATGCATTCAAGGAGTCTGAGTGGTTCGGCGTAGACTTTAAGGTGTGCGAGCCTTAAAATTAGCTTCCCTGTGTCACTTGTAGTGCACATAAAATCCAAATATTATTAGAATTTAGCATCATAATAAACATAAACTATTGGAATTGCTGATAGTTTTAGTTTCAACTCAGTGTCAATGATGACCAAAGCAGGAATGCCAAGGTTGTCATGCAAAAGACACTCTGGAAACTATCTCATACACAACATGTGCTACGGGTTTTGTAGTATGTGTAGTACAACCATGATGATACATAGAGAATGTGCTTGCCATATCCGTTGTTTATGGTAACTAGAAGATATTCCTCTTTGTTGTCATCATAAGTTTCACTATGGAAACTATTTTGACGGATACCTCTATAGTTTAGTAGGGTATGAGTTAAACCCGAAAGCAATAAAGCATCCTGACGTTACTCGAGTACCCACATGGACAGTAAATATGAGTCGAGTTGAGCCACCAAATACCTCATCGCGGCTAGCGATTTTAAAATATCTCCTTTTCTCCCAACGAGAGTGGAAACATTTTACTTCCCCGAGTATAGAGTTCGTGGTGCATATGTCCACAAGGCACAACTCATCTTTCATCAGATTGACCCCCGTAGAAATCTATATATAGACATGAAGATTCTCAATATGAAAATCACTCAGATATATAGAATACATACAAATGTATTTGTACCAAAGTGCTGATACAATAATATATGATGACAACAATACTTATGTTTTTATTAGAACATCATAAATGGACATAAATTATGTTGACCACTCAGGAGATTGAGAGACTAGACAAAGTCTTCAAACATGTTAGTTGAGTCATATTCAACCATCATATTCTCCGTACCCATAGGGTCCCATCACTGCTGGTGATGTCAGGTTGAAGGTTCAAGTGAGCTTCAAACCTTTGCCATTGAGGTTCATTGTATCCCAGGAATTGCTGATACAGAATAACCAGATGCTGGGATCTAAATCTAATGTCTTATGATATATAAGACACCATTTTTTGTTAGCGGTGAGATCCTGACAAGAGGTGAATCCAGGATTGCACACATTATCCAACGAGACACAAGAGTGGTCATGATGCCCATGGCCCAGATAGGGCAGTGGTGTCCATTGAGGGCGAATGCCTCAAACTCTATAGCCATATGTTACCTCTATGGGTAAACCAGAGATAATTAATTTACAACCAGTAAATTAAAGACCATCATGGTTGATGTTGTAATGGACTTATCAAAATCAATGGATATTTCAAGAAGTTATCTTGAAACCATTAGTGTGAATCTCAAATTGCTAAATATTACACCTTGAAGATAATCTCCAAAATGGAGTAAATCTCGCAGCACTGGAGAGTATAATCTGATGAAATCAGTAGACACTCACTCGTAATGCCTTATGTCACGACTTAGTAAAATGTGTGGGAGAGCACTTTATAAAGCATAATGTCAAAAATGACAAAATATAGGCTTAATAGTAGTGGTAGATAAATCTACACACTACCTCGTGATCCCAAAACATCAATTTGAAGAAATCACTTTGAATTTTGCATCTGTATTTGCAAGAAATTGAAAATCTCAATTACAAATAGACGTATTAATCTTGACATGTGTTTAACATGGAAATAGATACATCATAGAAGTATTCCGGAATACCTCGTACTCAACGGAGAAACAGTACTGCAGAGAGGTACTGAATTTATCTTTGCAAGAGATTAAAAATCTTCATTGCAAATGGACATAATTAATCTCAACACGTGATAAACGTGGAAATGTATTACATCAACCTAAGATCTGGAATACATCTCGGTACTCAACAGAAAAATACTACTAATTTAGTGAATAATAATGATGTTGCAAACTTGATGTTCAAGTGAAAAACTTGAATATAGACCTCAAATTAAAATGAGATGATCTTGTATCAAGTTGCAAGATAATTCAGCGAGGTGAATTAATAATTTGCGAGAGAAATTTGATCTCAATCGCAATGGGATTGTTTTGCGAGAAAATAATAGTTCTCAATTGCAAATCCATATTGTTGTGCGAGAAAACTTAATCTCAATCACGGAGAACATGTTCTATAAAATTTGATATGTGGTAAACACATTGAACATGTCAAGTATCAACATACACATATTTCTGGAATTTTAAAATTCAACAGAAAGTACAGTAATTAACAGGGTCTAAGACATGAACGGAATCACTGCTAGAATTACTGTTAGAATACTATAATATGCTAAAAGGCTGAAATATAGGAGCAATTATAAGCAAATAATAGAGCTGCAGGTGGCCAGAACACATGCAAATGGGCTACGGAGCAGCCCATCTAGGACCGGCCTGGCTAGCCGAATGGATAAGGAGAGAGCGGCGAGGGAGCGATCCCCAACCACATCTATCCCCAAATCCCACGACCGACAAAGGCGGCGACCGTCATGGCCGGTCGGCCGCATTATCAACGATGCACGGAGGTCCCAGGCGCCCCATCCTCCTCCTCTGACGAAGATCCAGCGGGGAGGCCGAATCTGGATGCCTGGACGTCACGCCGGTGGACGGCCCATTGGAGAGCCCGAGCGCTGTCAGGTTCCACGTGCCGGCGCGATGTCCGTGGCTGCACATCGACGCGAAGATGGAGGTCATGATGCGCCGGCGAGCGACGCGAAGGCATAGGCGTCACCCTTCTAGAATCTCGGTGACGGCAGGCGCTGGAATCCCGGCGACATAGCATCATCGACGACGACAGGTATGCTAAAGTACTAGTTTCTGAAGATAGCGCTTGCAGCGTGCATGATTTAAATCGAAAAGTAGCACCTTATTCTTGTAGCAATTAGATCAAGACCTTTGTATGTACGTGGTTGCTTGATTTTGTTTCTCGATCTTCCCTCACGCTGATTTCTCTTTTCCTTGAGGACAATTCATGGACTTAAAGATCGCAGGAGATCGGGACCTCTTGTAATGCCCTCGATGCAGCTATATCTCCTCCCACGTGTCGAAGCACGACTTAGAGGCATAACCGCATTGAAAGCAATGTGGCAAGTGAGGTAATCTTCACACAACCCATGTAATACATAAGGGAAAGAGATACATAGTTGGCTTACACTCGCCACGTCAGACAATACATGAATATAGCATTACTACAACCAGGTACAATCAAGGTCCGACTACGGAACCAAAATAAAGAACAACCCCAAATGCAACAAAGTCCCCGATCGACCCCAACTGGGCTCCACTACTGATAAACTGGAACGAAACAACACAATTAACGAGATCTTCATCGAGCTCCTCCTTGAACTCGGTTGCGTCACCTGCACGGTATCATCGGCACCTGCAAACTGGTTTTGGAAGTATCTGTGAGTCACGGGGAGTCAGCAATCTCACACCCTCGCGATCAAGACTATTTAAGCTTATAGGAAGGGTAAAAGTATGAGGTGGAGCTGCAGCAAGCGACTAGCATATTTGGTGGCTAACATACACAAAAGAGAGCGAGAAGAGAAGGCAAAGGCACGGTCAAACAATTATGATGAAGAAGTGATCCTAGAACAACCTATGTCAAGCATTACTCCAACACCGTGTTCACTTCTCGGACTCCGCCGAGAAGAGACCATCACGGTTACACACGCGGTTGATCCATTTTAATTAAGTTAAGTTTCAGGTTTTCTACAACCGGACATTAACAAATTCCCATCTGCCCATAACCACGGGCACGGCTTTCGAAAGTTCAAATCCCTGCAGGGGTGTCCCAACTTAGCCCATCACAAGCTCTCACGGTCAACGAAGGATATTCCTTCTCCCAAGACAATCCGATCAGACTCGGCATCCCGGTTACAAGACATCCTCGACAATGGTAAAACAAGTCCAGCAAAGCCACCCAGATGTGCCTACAAATCCCGATAGGAGCTACACATATCTCGTTCTCAGGGCACACCAGATAGGTCAAGCTACGAGTAAAACCAGCCCTCGAGTTGCCCCGAGGTGGCCCCGCAGGCTGCCCATTTCAGACCAACACTCAGAGGAGCACTGTCCCGGGGTGGGGGGTTAAATAAAGATGACCCTTGGGCAGGCCTACCCAAGGGAAAGAAAAGGCTAGGTGGAAAATGGTAAAACCAATGTTGGGCCTTGCTGGAGGAGTTTTATTCAAGGCGAACTGTCAAGGGGTTCCCATTATAACCCAACCGCGTAAGGACCGCAAAATCAAGGAACATAACACCGGTATGACGGAAACTAGGGCAACAAGAGTGGAACAAAACACCAGGCATAAGGCCGAGCCTTCCACCCTTTACCAAGTATATAGATGCATTAATTAAAATAAGAGATATTGTGATATCCCAACAAATCCATGTTCCAACATGGAACAAACTTCACTCCTCATCTTCACCTGCAACTAGCAATGCTATAAGAGGGGCTGAGCAAAGCAGTAACATAGCCAAACAACGGTTTGCTAGGAAAAGGTGGGTTTGAGGCTTGACTTAACAATATGGGAGGCATGGTAAAACATGTGGTAGGTATCGCAGCATAGGCATAGCAAAAGAGCGAGCAACTAGCAGCAAAGATAGAAGTGATTTCGAGGGTATGGTCATCTTGCCTGAAATCCTGCAAGGAAGAAGAACGAGTCCATGAATAAGACAAACGGACGTAGATGAACGAGTCCTCACAAACACGACGTTATCGGAACTAACCCGAAGAAGCAACACCGGAAAGAAAGCAAACAACATAGTAAACAATCATCACATAAGCATGGCACGATGCGCAGACAAGTATGATGCATGTCTGGTTTAATGAGGCATGGCATGGCAAAGTGCACAAACAACACTACAAATTAAGTGGAGCTTAATATGCAACGAGTTGCATATTGATGAAACACCACATCAATTATTTAGTTCACTCCCGGTTAGGTACTCAACAATATTAAATGTTGGTTAACATGGCAAGAGGTGAAGCATGAGTAAAATACACAGTTAGGCATTTTAAATGAGGCCGGAAACATCAAACAACAATTCCGGTAAATCCTCATGTGCATTTAGAAATTTAAAGCAAACAACAATTTTAACCATTTAAATGTTATTAACATGATGCGGATGACATGAGCAAGTTTTATGCAATTTGGAAAAGTTGGCAAGAGCATGATATGAAGCATTGTCATCGTGGCGAAAACATAAGGGGTGCCACGACAACGATAACGAAAACGGTGCCACGGAAGCGTTCCGGTTCTGGTAACTCGATTGAGATACCGATGCAAAGGAGAAGTGTGGCGGGAGCGTGTCGTGCAAGATGGTGGGGTGATCCCGGTAACCGGGTTCCCACGGGTCGACGACGGTGCCAAGCGAGGGAAACATCTAACGATCACGGGAGGATACAACATCCAAACATGCACCTCAAACAACACATGCATTCGTTCACGGGCCGTCGTCTCGGGGTTATACCTTCGAAGCGTGCAATCGGGACGGTTCTCATTCGGTGCAAAGTAGAGGAAGTAGACGTTCTCGGGATGTTCATAGTGGAAGTAGGGGTACATGACAACGGTAGAGGTACTCGTGATCTTGGCACGGTAGTCGTTCACGTTCTTAGTTGCACAATTTTTCGTAGATGTTTGGGATCACGGCGAGGGACTTGACATCCACGGAGGCTTCGAGGGTCGACAGTAGTTGTTCTCGTATCATCATGAAAGTAGTCGTACTCGGCGATAGTGGTACTTGGTGTTTCGTTCGGTACTCGTTCGAGCATCCAAGGTCTTCGGCGCTATGATAGTCGAACTTGACGTTTCCAAGGGGCTCCGGATGTCGTGGTACTTGGCGAATCCGCGTGGTCTCTGAGAAACTTGAAGGACCGGTTGCTCCGAGTCCTCGGTCCTCATGCTGCTTGCCGAAATCCAAATACAAGAAGGCCTTGGCGAGATCCAGAACAACACCAAAAAGGCCTCGGTTGATAGTGTTCAAAAGGACACGATGAACTGGTCGCCTCCGACGGTGGCAGGTTTCACAGATGGGGTGCTCGCAGGAGTGGTAGAAGCATGGGGAAAGGGCAGCAGGAGGTTGCTGGCTAGCGCGGGCTCACCGGAGCATCTGGTGCTCACGGTGGCAAGGCGAAGCAGGGCTGAGCAGCTCGGGTGCGGAGGCAGGGTTCGCGGGAGGTTGGCGGCTGCGGCAGAGCTCCTGCACAGCGCGGCGGAGGGAACAGCCACGGTGGGCGCTGGTCGTTGGCAGGGGCTGCAGCGGCTGCAGGAAGCGGGCGGCGCAAGACGGCGTTGGCGCTCCTGCGGGCGTCCATGGCGACGGCGGCCTCCGGCTGGTCCGGTGGCTGGACTCCGGCGACGAGGAGTGGCAAAGGGGAACAAGACGAAGCAGATCTTTCTCTCCCTTCAAGTGGCGGCGCTAGGAGGAGAACGAAGGGAGGCGGCGCGTGGCAGTGGGGCGAGCCATGGGGATCGGCGCGAGGGAGGAGCAGGGGTGCGCCGGGGGAAGGCTCGGTCGATGCTGGCTGTGCTGGAGGAGATTGGGCGCGGGGCTTCTCCCCTAGCTCGAGGTGGAAGGGAGGAAAGGGAGACGAGGGGAGGAAGAGCGAGGGGGATCGGGACGAGCAGAGCGTTGGAGGGAGATGGGGAACGAGGCTCCTGGCGGCGCTACGGGAGGGAGAGAGAGACGAGGGAAAAGGGGATCCGGCCAGGGTGCTAGGGTTAGAGCGGGGGGCGCCTGGGCCTCGAAAGTGGATGGGCCTTAGAGGCCGGCCCAGTGCTGCTGCTGGTTGAAGACCCCAGATGGGCTGGTTTGGCTCTCCCCCTCTCTCTTTAAATTACTGTTTATGCAAATAAATAAAATAAACATAATTTAAGAGAAAGGCCAGGGGTTATGGGAAGGAAAACGCGAGATATAAACATATCTACGAACTCCTGGTTTTATGCACTATTTGAATAAATTGCTTTGGCAATTTTTAGGGGTAGAAAAATAATCCAAGTTTGAACTAAATTCAAACTTGACACATTTTTGAACCCAACCAAAACATCTTCAAATGAGCTGAAAATTGGCAGAGAGGGTTTAGGCATGGTGAACTAGCATCAGGAAAGGAATGAACATTTATGGAGGAGGGGAAAAGGTCACTTGCAAAATGAAAGAAAGAAGGAAGGAGGAGGTGATGATGCATAATCATACATGGAGCATCCAACAATGCAACATGCATGAATATGACAATGCACATGATGGACATGGAAACAACAAGGATGGTGCAATGCACATGATGCAAAGATGAATGCAACAGACGAAACAAATCACACAATGAAACCCGGAAACCCTGGAAGGCATCTGAAGCTCCGGCCTTGGGGCGTTACAACACTCCACCACTATGAGAGGATCTCGTCCCGAGATCTAGGATGGCACCGGAGGGAAACGGAAGAGGAATATAAGAGGTAACATTAAGTTGCTTCTTTGACAAACGAGTGAAACCAAAGAACCTTGAGAGGTTAAACAATTTGCAAGAAGAATACAACAGAGATGAACGAAGTTGAAAACACTCCATTAGAAAAGAGGAACAAGGAACATAATGAGAACCTTTGTAGGTTGAAAGATGTAAGACAAGGGTTGCAATGGGCAAGAAGTACTCCGGTTGAAATGATATGTACAAGGAATGATGAGGATCAATTACAACAACACTCCGGTTGGAAATGGAAGGTAAGAATATGAACCTGACAAAAATGGGATGATGGGTGAAGAAAGCAACATCACAAAGCCTCCGGAAGAAATGAAAGAATGCAAAGAAAAGAACGGAGAAGAAAAACAACATGTTCTACCTCAAATGAATTTGAGAGAGCATACTTAAAAGAAGGATTGAACGGAGTTGTTGGGAAATCAACAACGAAAAGAACAGGCTTGTTGAGGGCTTATGGAAAACATCTCAAAAACTTGAGGTGAAAACCTGCCACAAACGAAAACAATTGCTTGCTTGAGAGCGACGGAGAGATGAAAACATCTTTCATCGCGAGAATAGGAGGAAACTTGGATCATCGATAAACACCATAAATAGCAACATTCCTTAGGGAAGGTTTTAGGTGAAATATAACCCAAGATAACTCCAATGAAGCGATTGGTGGATTTAAGATATCTCATTCTTGACAACATATGAATCATGAAACATGAACTCAAATTATGAAGAATGACATAGCACCACCTCAAATGATACAGTAGAAAGAATTGCACTTCCAAATGCAAAATAAAGAATGCTTGAACTCCTCAAAACAAAACATGTGTTCAGCACCATGTTTAATTTTTGAGTATAGCTTGGCAGATCTTAACTCCGAGAGAAAACTTGAAGAACAATTGAAGAGTGAAAAGAATCCTTGACGAACCATCATGTAGAACCTTCGTGAAGAACTCCGGTAATAAAAGGATGACCAAACGAAAGGAAAGAGAAGTTGAAAACACAAGGTGAAGCCTTGTGGTGATATATGTGGATCTTCGTGATGATGAGAGCTTGGAACTCAGGAAAAGAAAGATGAAAAATTGAAACGAGAATTTGATTAGCCTCCGGAATAAGGAATTAAATTTTCTCGATGAAACAAGAATAAGAATTACATTATGCTTATCCTTCACCAATTTAAATTGATGACAAGCAACAGACTTGGCATACTACTTATTCTCGTAGAAAGGATTAAGAGAGGTATAGCGCAAACTTGAGAAGGTCTTCAACAATCCATCGGTAGGATTAAAAAAACGAATGAATTGATATGATAACCAAGGAAAAGAACTCTTGAACGAACCACCGTAAGAATTGGAAATGAACAAAGTAAAGGGATGAATCACCGGTAAGAATTTGAGAACGAATGAAGATGGTAGAGGGAATTTGATACAAGAGAAAGAAGAGAACACGAGCTGATTATAGAATATTTGAATGATGCACCGGTAAGATTTAGAGAAAGAGAACTGAAGGCTAAAATAATAATTCTGAAATGATGGCCTTCGGAGGAAAGAAATGAAAACAACTCCTGAAATGCTCCGGATAGGTGAAAAGAATACTCACAACCGAACACAATTATGAGAGGATGGCAACAAGCTAGAATCACGAATCTTGAATAGAATGGAGCAAGATATGGAGGAGAACTCTTCTTCAGTCTTCAAATCCTGAGAATTACGACGAGAAACACCACCAAATTGTTGAAATACTCCGGGATGACGAATAGAAAGGTTGAACCAACGGTGAAAAGAATTTAACAGATCTTGGAGAAATACATATGACTGATGATAATTCATTCTTACGTCAAACTTTGAGATGAATTTGGGAATAGCTCTGGAAAAATAGAAGAGTCAGGTAAGATCCTGGAAAAGACCTGTGGGTTAGGGCCCACTCAAAAGAAACACCGTTGAAGGATTTAAAAGATAGATTGCACCGGTTGAGTTAACTGACTTGAATGAGATAGCATTCTCGAAAGATCTTGAAATAATGAGAATAAACTCTAGCATCTTCTGAGATATCTTCAGCACTCCGGAACAAATGAATAGCGAGAGGTGAACGATTAAGAATTGCACCGGCATGAGAAAGCATTGAAATGAGGAAAAGGTATGATCAACAAAGCTTGACTTGAAACCACTGGAGAAGAAACATAACGAATAATGGTGAACTTGAGGCTCTGTTAGGATCTTCATAAGAATCACCGGATAAGAACATTGAAAGAAAAGACTGAAAAGTCTTCCCATCAATAAAAGGATACTTGAATAAGAAATCTGAGTCCTTGAATACAAAGGGTGGGAGGGTGGGAAAACAAAGGCAACTTGGAACGGATGAAGCAAACACCGATGAGAAGAACTGATAATTGATCTTGCAGATGTTGAAATGATCGGATCCACTTGAGGAGAAACACGCTGGTTGAAAAAGAATTAACATGACAATCTCGATTATCAAGAAGGATTGGTATTCACATAGAAGTATGAGAACACCGCTTAGGAAAGGTATGGAATCAACACTTGACTTCGAAGCAACTCGAATACCACAACAAAAACAAAACAAAGGATTGGCTTGCAGAATAAGCCGGAACAAACATATGATAGAGATTTCGTCCGAAGTTATCGTGGTGGGGCCCACACAGGCTCGATCGTACAGCACCATCATGTACAAGGCAGTGCACATGACATACGAAACGTCCTCGAGTCAGCATAGCCAAGGACTCTTTAAGACACAACGAGACCACTGTAAAATTAACCGTGGATAAGCAGACCACTAGACGTCGAACCCCAATTTCATATCATACATCTGTCGGAAAGATATCCTAAGAGCTACTTGAATACCCACTTATAAACTCCCGAAACTTTCCGGTTATGCAATCAGGTGTTGGGTATACATGGGAAGCATAATATCTCACCCAAAACTAGCAAATCCTACATCCAGCTGTATCCATCCTTCAACACATAACCAAGAAACCTTCGGAAATCGTTTACCTCAACCTTTGAAAAGCATCCGTTATACGAGTTATGGCAATACTCCTGAACTCCTGCCCCAGTACTAGGTGGCATCAAGGTTATCTCACCAACAACTGCATAAAAGAGATTTTCGATGTTGGCGAAACTCAGGTATTCCAGAACTGCAACGATAAAATTGTGACGACAACACCTCAGAGCTCAACTCCCCGGGACACTGCCACAACCCCTAAATGTCAGGAGGCACCAAGAACAATGTTCTCGTCACAAAACCATCAGAACGATTCCAAGATACCCGCGTGATCCTAAATTTTTTTTAGTGAAATTTGAGAAGAGAAGAGTCAAAACTCTACGTTAGGAGGCCTCACCAGAGCGACGAAGGGACTGAGGAGTAAAAGCAATCCTACTCTCTGATATACATAATCCTAAATGACTTAAAACATTTTTCTAGAATCAACAACGCTAGCGATTCGATCAAGCAGGGGGCTCCTAAGTCGGGGAAGGCTCTGACTACCAACTTGTAACGCCCGCGATGCGGCTATATCTCCCACGTGTCGAAGCATGAGTTAGAGGCATAGCCGCATTGAAAGCAATATCGCAAGTGATGTAATCTTCACACAACCCATGTAATACATAAGGGAAAGAGATACATAGTTGGCTTACACTCGCCACTTTACATAATACATGAATATAGCATTACAACAACCAGGTAAAATCAAGGTCCGACTACGGAACCAAAATAAAGAACAACCCCAAATGCAACAAAGTCCCCGATCGCCCCAACTGGGCTCCACTACTGATCAACTGGAACGAAACAACACAATGAACGATATCTTCATCAAGCTCCTCCTTGAACTCGGTTGCGTCACCTGCACGGTATCATCGGCACCTGCAAACTGGTTTTGGAAGTATCTGTGAGTCATGGGGACTCAGCAATCTCACACCCTCGCGATCAAGACTATTTAAGCTTATAGGAAGGGTAAAAGTAAGAGGTGGAGCTGCAGCAAGCGACTAGCATATTTGGTGGCTAACATATGCAAAAGAGAGCGAGAAGAGAAGGCAAAGGCACGGTTAAACAATTATGATCAAGAAGTGATCCTAGAACAATCTACGTCAAGCATTACTCCAACACCGTGTTCACTTCTCGGACTCCGCCGAGAAGAGACCATCACGGTTACACACGCGGTTGATGCATTTTAATTAAGTTAAGTTTCAGGTTTTTTACAACCGGACATTAACAAATTCCCATCTGCCCATAACCGCGGGCACGGCTTTCGAAAGTTCAAATCCCTGCAGGGGTGTCCCAACTTAGCCCATCACAAGCTCTCACGGTCAACGAAGGATATTCCTTCTCCCAAGACAATCCGATCAGACTCGGCATCCCGGTTACAAGACATCCTCGACAATGGTAAAACAAGTCCAGCAAAGCCACCCAGATGTGCCGACAAATCCCGATAGGAGCTGCACATATCTCGTTCTTAGGGCACACCGGATAGGTCAAGCCACGAGTAAAACCAGCCCTCGAGTTGCCCCGAGGTGGCCCCACAGGCTGCCCATTTCGGACCAACACTCAGAGGAGCACTGGCCCGGGGGGGGGGGTTAAATAAAGATGACCCTTGGGCAGGCCTACCCAAGGTAAAGAAAAGGCTAGGTGGCAAATGGTAAAACCAATGTTGGGCCTTGCTAGAGGAGTTTTATTCAAGGGGAACTGTCAAGGGGTTCCCATTATAACCCAACCGCGTAAGGAACACAAAATCAAGGAACATAACACTGGTATGACGGAAACTAGGGCAACAAGAGTGGAACAAAACACCAGGCATAAGGCCGAGCCTTCCACCCTTTACCAAGTATATAGATGCATTAATTAAAATAAGAGATATTGTGATATTCCAACAAATCCATGTTCCAACATGGAACAAACTTCAATCCTCATCTTCACCTGCAACTAGCAACGCTATACGAGGGGCCGAGCAAAGCGGTAACATAGCCAAACAAAGGTTTGCTAGGAAAAGGTGGGTTAGAGGCTTGGCTTAACAATATGGGAGGCATGGTAAAACATGTGGTAGGTATCGCAGCATAGGCATAGCAAAAGAGCGAGCAACTAGCAGCAAAGATAGAAGTGATTTCAAGGGTATGGTCATCTTGCCTGAAATCCTGCAAGGAAGAAGAACGAGTCCATGAAGAAGACAAATGGACGTAGACGAACGAATCCTCACAAAGACGACGTTATCGGAACTAACCCGAAGAATCAACACCGGAAAGAAAGCAAACAACATAGTAAACAATCATCACATAAGCATGGCACGATGCGCAAACAAGTATGATGCATGTCTGGTTTAATGAGGCATGGCATGGCAAAGTGCACAAACAACACTACAAATTAAGTGGAGCTCAATATGCAACGAGTTACATATTGATGAAACACCACATCAATTATTTAGTTCACTCCCGGTTAGGTACTCAACAATATTAAATGTTGGTTAACATGGCAAGAGGTGAAGCATGAGTAAAATACACAGTTAGGCATTTTAAATGAGGCCGGAAACATCAAACAACAATTCTGGTAAATCCTCATGTGCATTTAGCAATTTAAAGCAAACACCAATTTTAACCATTTAAATGTTATTAACATGATGCGGATGACATGAGCAAGTTTTATGCAATTTGGAAAAGTTGGCAAGAGCATGATATGAAGCATTGTCATCGTGGCGAAAACGTAAGGGGTGCCACGACAACGATAACGAAAACGGTGCCACGGCAGCGTTCCGGTTCCGGTAACTTGATTGAGATACCGATGCAAAGGAGCAGTGTGACGGGAGCGTGTCGTGCAAGATGTTGGGGTGATCCCGGTAACCGGGTTCCCACGGGTCGACGACGGTGCCAAGCGAGGGAAACATCTAACAATCACGGGAGGATACAACATCCAAACATGCACCTCAAACAACACATGCATCCGTTCACGGGCCGTCGTCTCGGGGTTATACCTTCGAAGCGTGCAATCGGGACGGTTCTCGTTCGGTGCAAAGTAGAGGAAGTAGACGTTCTCAGGACGTTCGTAGTGGAAGTAGGGGTACATGACGACGGTAGAGGTACTCGTGATCTTGGCGGCGGTAGTCGTTCACGTTCTTAGTTGCACAATTTTCCGTAGATGTTCGGGATCATGGCGAGGGACTTGACGTCCACGGAGGCTTCGAGGGTCGACGGTAGTTGTTCTCGTATCATCATGAAAGTAGTCGTACTCGGCGATAGTGGTACTTGGTGTTTCGTTCGGTACTCGTTCGAGCATCCAAGGTCTTCGGCGCTATGATAGTCGAACTTGACGTTTCCAAGGGGCTCCGGATGTCGTGGTACTTGGCGAATCCGCGTGGTCTCTGAGAAACTTGAAGGACCGGTTGCTCCGAGTCCTCGGTCCTCATGCTGCTTGCCGAAATCTAAAAACAAGAAGGCCTTGGCGAGATCCAGAACAACACCAAAAAGGCCTCGGTTGATAGCGTTCAAAAGGACACGATGAATTGGTCGCCTTCGACGGCGGGGGGTTTCGCAGATGGGGTGCTCGCAGGAGTGGTAGAAGCATGGGGCAAGGGCATCAGGAGGTTGCTGGCTGGCGCGGGCTCACGGGAGCATCCGGTGCTCGCGGTGGCAAGGCAAAGTAGGGCTGAGCAGCTCGGCGCGGAGGCAGGGTTCGCGGGAGGTTGGCGGCTGCGGCAGAGCTCCTACACAGCGCGGCAGAGGGAACGACCACGACGGGCGCTGGTCGTCGGCAGGGGCTGCAGCGGCTGCAGGCAGTGGGCGGCGCAAGACGGCGTTGGCGCTCCTGCGGGCATCCATGGCGACAGCGGCCTCCGGTTGGTCCGGTGGCTGGACTCCGGCGACGAGGAGTGGCAAAGGGGAATGAGACAAAGCAGCTCTTTCTCTCCCTTCAAGTGGCGGCGCTAGGAGGAGAACAAAGGGAGGCGGCGCGTGGCAGTGGGGCGAGCCATGGGGATCGGCGTGAGGGAGGAGGAGGGGTGCGCCGGGGAAGGCTCGGTCGACGCCGGCTGTGCTGGAGGAGATTGGGCGGGGGGCTTCTCCCCTGGCTCGAGGTGGAGGGGAGGAAAGGGAGACGAGGGGGATCGGGACGAGCAGAGCGCTGGAGGGAGATGGGGAACGAGGCTCCTGGCGGCGCTACGGGAGGGAGAGAGATGAGGGAAAAGGGGATCGGGCCATGGTGCTAGGGTTAGAGTGGGGGGCGCCTGGGCCTCGGAAGTGGATGGGCCTTAGAGGCCGGCCCAGTGCTGCTACTGGTTGAAGACCCCAGATGGGCTGGTTTGGCTCTCCCTCTCTCTCTCTTTAAATTACTGTTTATTCAAATAAATAAAATAAACATAATTTAAGAGAAAGACCAGGGGTTATGGGAAGGAAAACGCGAGATATAAACATATCCACGAACTCCTGGTTTTATGCACTATTTGAATAAATTGCTTTGGCAATTTTTAGGGGTAGAAAAATAATGCAAGTTTGAATTAAATTAAAACTTGACGCATTTTTGAACCCAACCAAAACATCTTCAAATGAGCTGAAAATTGGCAGAGAGGGTTTAGGCATGGTGAACTAGCATCAGGAAAAGAATGCACATTTATGGAGGAGGGGAAAAGGTCACTTGCCAAAATGAAAGAAAGAAGGAAGGAGGTGGTGATGATGCATAATCATACATGGATCATCCAACAATGCAACATGCATGAATATGACAATGCACATGATGGACATGGAAACAACAAGGATGGTGCAATGCACATGATGCAAAGATGAATGCAACAGACGAAACAAATCACACAACGAAACCCGGAAACCCTGGAAGGCATCTGAAGCTCCGGCCTTGGGGCGTTACACCTCTGGAATTGCTGCCTCTGCTTGAGGCGGTCGCGGCCTACTTGGCCCTGTCGCTGTCGGCTCCGCCTGAAGACCGCCGTGGGGGTTCTCTATGAGGCGTAACCGCCGTCTCGGGCATGGCCTATTTCTCTCAACGAAGAGCAACGGGCTGATAACGTGTTTGAAGTTGGAAACGAGAGAGACTCGATCGATGGAAAGCAGTAATGAGAATAGATGTCTTTATTGATGAGAGCGCTACTATTTATACAAAGCCAAGGGATGCTTCTCAATAGGCGCCCATATAGGAGGATGGGAGCAACTGTCGCGACTATTGCCAAAAGACAACTAACACCGGTTCCTATAAAGCAGGGATTAACCCATTAATTAATACATATTAATTAATCCTAACATAGACTTTGACGATCCGACTACGAACGTGCGAGGACGTCGCGCCTTAGCAATCGCTAAACCAACTCCGAGAGATTATTAACCATGCCGGAGCACGATCAACCTGACCACGAGGTTCTATTTCCTGCAAGCAAACTAAGAACAAGCAATAAACTACGATTGCAATCTGGATATTGCGAATATAAGATGAAAGCTTTATTGATCAAGGTGGGGTTCTGGGACGTCTTGGTCTGGTCGTTGAACACAAACGAAGTACGCGAAGTTGCAGCTATGGCAAACTTTTAATCTAAACAAAACCCAAAGTCTAAATGAGCCCTAAGAGCTGTATATATGGAGGAAGAGCGGGGGAATTTCGTGGCCCCTTGTAGGAGGGGTCCAAAACCAACCCGAGCTCTCTTTTCCCCACACATACAGACTCTAAAAACAACTTATACTTCTGTATTTCAAAATTACATGGGCCTAGCCCAATAATAAGGTGACGCAACACCTATAATAGACTTTGGTCGAAATTTGTGAAGTGGCATCTTGTATATTTCGTTCAAGCCTTCATGCACTCATTACGGTGGCTTCAAAGTCCTACAATCATCACTTGAAATTCCGTTCTTGTTCCCCTTGCACGTGCGAACATCTTCATGCTTGTTCTTGTTCCAATGTTCATCATTCTCCAAGCTAGGCCCTTCATTTGTAAGCAAAACAAATGTATCCAATTTAGGTAGCATCATATTCTCATGAACATTAGAATCATTACCAAGAAACGAAAGTGCCTAGTAATTTAATTGGCGTGCACGAGCTCTAGTAATTAGTCCAGTATGTATAGCAGCAAGGGCTATTGGTGTAACAATGGTATTGATGTCCTCATCATCCTCCCCTTCTTGAAATGAAGTCGTCCTCGACGGAAACTTATCTTCCTCATCCAAATAAGGCTTCGATCTGCAATGTTAAAAGTGGGACTAACCCCAAAATCTGCAGGCAGTTCAAGTTTATATGCATTATCATTTATTTTCTCTAACACCTTAAAAGGACCATCAGCACATGGCATTAGCTTTGACTTGCGCAAATCAGGAAATCTATCCTTATGCAAATGTAAACAAACAAGATCTCCAGGTGCAAACACAACATGTTTTCTATCCTTATATTCAGCAAGTTTATATTTAGCATTCATACACTCAATGTTTTACTTAGTTAACTCATGCATTTTTAATATCAATTCAGCACGTTGTTTAACATCAATATTAACCTTCTCCGAAGATGGAAGAGGCAACAAATCAATAGGTGCACGAGGTAGGAAACCATACACAATTTCAAAAGGGCACATCTTAGTAGTATAATGCAACGGACGATTATAAGCAAATTCAATACGAGGCAAGCATTCTTCCCATATTTTCTTATTATTCTTCAAAACAGCCCTAAGCATAGTAGATAATGTTCTATTGACTACTTCAGTTTGTCCATCAGTTTGGGGGTGACAAGTAGTACTAAAAAGCAGTTTAGTCCCCAACTTAGCCCATAAACATCTCCAAAAGTGGCAAAAAAATTAGTATCACGATCTGAAACAATAGTATTTGGCACACCATGCAAGTGAATAATTTCACGAAAGAACAAATCAGCAACATTAATGACATCATCGCTTTTATGACATGGTATAAAGTGTGCCATTTTTAAGAATCTATCCACGATAACAAATATGCTATCCCTCCCCTTCTTTGTTCGAGGTAATCCTAAAATAAAATCCATAGATATATCCTCCCAAGGAACTCTAGGTACAGGCAAAGACATATATAAATCATGAGGACTGAGTCATGACTTAGCTTTTTGACATGTAGTGCAGCGAGCAACAAAACGCTCTACATCTCGTATCATCTTTCGCCAAAAGAAATGTGTAGCAAGTACGTCCTCCGTCTTCTTCACTCCAAAGTGTCCCATTAATCCTCCCATGCGCCTCCTGCAACAACAAAAGACGAATGGAGCTAGCTGGAATGCATAGCTTGTTAGCACGGAACACAAATCTATCATTAACGATGAACTTGTTCCATGTTCTTCCTTCTTTACAATTCTGCATTACATCTTTAAAATCAGCATCATGCACATATTGATCTTTGATGGTCTCCAAACCAAATATTTTGAAGTCAAGTTGTGAAAGCATAGTATAGCGACAAGACAATGCATCAACAATAACATTTTCTTTACCCTTCTTGTGTTTAATGACATAAGGGAAAGTCTCAATGAATTCAACCCATTTAGCAATACTATGATTCAGTTTATCTTGACTTTTAATATGTTTCAAAGATTCATGATCAAAATGTATAACAAATTCTTTGGGCCATAAATAATGTTGCCATGTCTCTAAAGTCCGAACAAGAGCATATAATTATTTATCATAAGTAGAATAATTCAGACTAGGCCCACTCAATTTTTCAGAAAAGTATGCAACATGTTTGCCATCTTGTAATAACACACCTCCTAATCCAATTACACTAGCATCACATTCAAGCTCAAAAGTCTTATTAAAATCAGGAAGTTGGAGTAAAGGAGCATGTCTCAACTTATCTTTCAACACCGTGAAGACTTCTTTCTGTGTGGTACCCCAAACAAAAGGCACATCCTTCTTTGTAAGCTCATTGAGAGGTGCAGCAATGGTGCTGAAATCTCTCACAAAACGCCTATAGAAACCAGTGAGGCCAAGGAAACTCCTCACATGTGTGACCGTTTTGTGCTACGGCCAACTCACAATAGTTTCAATATTGGATTTATCAACTTCAATTCCCTGTGGAGTAACAAAATAGCCAAGAAAAGATACTGGATCGATGCAAAAGGTGCACTTCCCAAGGTTACCAGACAAAAGTGCATCATGTAGAGCAATAAAAACAACATGTAAATGTCCCAAATGTTCTTCCAAAGATTTGCTATAAATCAGTATATCATCAAAATAAGACTACCACAAATCATCCAGTAAAAGCACGTAAAGCTTCGTTCATTAATCTCATGAAAGTACTAGGTGCATTAGTTAACCCAAAAGTCATGACTAACCACTCATATAAACCAAACTTAGTTTTAAATGTTGTTTTCCATTCATCTCCCAATTTCATATAAATTTGATGGTATCCACTACGCAAATCAACTTTGGAGAATATTGTAGAGCCACTCAATTCATCAAGCATATCATCTAGCCTAGGAATAGGATGACGATAACGAATAGTAATATTATTAATGCATGTACAATCAACACACATACATGATGTACCATCCTTTTTTGGCACTAGAATAATTGGAACAACACAAGGACTAAGGGATTCACACACCTTTGTTGAGCAGCTCCTGGACCTAACGCATAATCTCCTTTGTCTCCTCTGGATTGGTACGGTATGGTGCACGGTTGGGTAGCGATGCACCAGGAATTAAGTCAATCTGATGCTCAATCCCTTGAATAGGTGGTAATCCCGGTGGCACATCTTGTGAAAAGACATCAGCTAACTCCTGCAAAATGTTAGTGATAACAGGAGGCAAAGAGGAAGGCACACCCTCAAATGGAAATAATGCCTCTTTGCACACAAAAGCATAGCAAACGGATTTGCTAAAACCTAGCTCATCAATATCATATTTGGTGGCAAGTAAACATGCATTTTTCAATTTAATTTCAGAAGCAACACTAGATGGTTTACTATTAGGCTTCATTGGTTGCTCAAATTCTTTTGCCACAATCTGATTTTCACTCTTATTTTTCTCTTGTTTTTCTTTATTAGCTCTATTAATATCATCTTTCAAAATGGAATCAGGATTGGAAGCAAAGTAATATGTTTATCCTTATGAACAAGATTATATTGATTGTTTCTACCATGGTCTACAGAATTTTTATCAAATTGCCATGGTCTACCAAGTAATAAGGAACATGCTTGCATGGGTACCGCATCACAATCAACATAATCAGCATATGTAGAGATACTAAAATGCACACGAACAGTACACGTTACCTTAACCTTGCTGCTGTTGTTGAACCATTGGATGTAGTAAGGATGTGGATGTGGTCTTGTGGTGAGAGATAGCTTCTCCACCATCTCCATGCTAGCTAAATTTTTGCCGCTCCCTCCATCTATGATGACACGAACAGAACGTTCCTTCACAACTTCCTTTATATGGAACAAATCATGCCTCTGATTTTTCTCAGCTTGTGTGGCCTGCACACTCAAAACACGTTGAGCAACTAAACTTTCATACCTGTCAGCATCTTCAGCAGCCATGTATTGCGTCTCATGATCAGAATCATCTCCACCGTGTTCTTCACTTGTAATAAGAGACAAAGTCTCCTCATCATAGTCACTAGCGGACTCATACCCACCATCCTTAGTAGCAACTATCACACGCTGATATTTGCATTCTCTCGCATAATGACCTCTTCCCTTACAACAACGACAAATAATATCACTTGTGTGCCCTATTGATGCCATGCATGGAAGAAGAACTCTGTGCAGGCCCGGTAGGTGTGCTCTTGGCAGATAGTGATGGTTGTGCCTGTTTCCTTGTATCACGGCTCAACCCGGCAATCCAACCCATGGGTTTGGCCGCCCATGGGCACCCTACCCGAATGGGTAGGGTATGGGTCGCCATCTTCACCCATGGGTCTTGTCCATGGGTAACCCGTTTAGTAGTGGGTAGGGTATGGGCGCAGGTTTGTGCCCATGGGTCACCCGATGGGTCACCCGATTAATATTAATAATCATATTTATTTGTTTTACATGCTGATTGTTATTTGAATAAAGTCACTTTATATAGACATTTTTCTCTAAAAATATCATCGACTAGCCTGCACTATATAGTTCAGAACTAGCTGCCAGCTTTCCCAGCAAAATAGAGTAATCTTTGGTCAGCCCACAACATGCAGCCCAAGTGCTTTCACATGCAGTTAACTGGGGGTCCAAGACGAGCCCAAACCCTGGGCATTGCTCCTTTTTTCATTCACACTGGGACAAAATTTGTTTTGAGATTGGCCCATGCAGATAACTAGCCGCACCACACTACTACCTCACAGGTGCATAGTTTAGTACCACCTCGACCAGCTAGGAAGAATGAAAGCATCTGCAGCACTATACAACTAGGAGGAGGCTGGCTACCTAGTTACTGGTTGTGGCGTATGGCATAAACGCTTTGTTATTAAATGACAAATAGTTTGGGTTGAAAGACCCTGCCTTAAAATGTTGGGCAAGAAAAATTGATCATAAACTATTATTTGAAATGGCCTGTGCTGCCATACCCGATGGGTGCCCGACTGGGTCGGGTTACCCGGTGGGTTCGGGCATGGGTCCCGTTCTGGACCCATGGGTAGGGTGATGGGTTGATGATTGACCCGATAGTGGAGTCGGGCATGGGTCTGGTATAGGTCGACCCGGCCAAACCCGACTTGATTGCCAGGTTGATGGCTGGAGGTGACAGCTGATGGAGGTGTCGGTGCAGTAGAATGTGTGGAAGTAGAGGATGCATGCGGTGTCCACGATGAAGGTCGACTTACAGAAAAGTTAGTTCGCACCAGTGCATGTCGATCCTGCACTTCACGTTTAGCTTTACAAGCAAGATGGAATAAACGAGTGATATTATTATACTCCTTATACTCTAGAATAGTATGAATCTCTCTATTTAATCCACCCATAAGACATGCAAGCATAGCTTCATTCTCCTCAACAATACCACATCTAATCATGCCAGTTTGTAATTCCTGGTAATATTCTTCTACAAAATATTTTCCTTGTCTTAAGCGCTGCAATTTTTGAAGCAATTCATGTTGATAATATGGTGGAGCCCAACGAGTACGCATAGCAGTTTCCAAAGTAGCCCAATTAGTAGGAATATTATCATGATATAATCTACAATATTTAGACCACCAAACAGAAGCAAAACTAGTGAATTCACAAACAACATCAGCAACACATCTTTGCTCAGGATATTGTAAGCATGTGAACCGTTGTTCAGTTTCTAACTCCCAAGTCAAATATACATCAGGAATGTATCTACCCCCAAACGTTGGAATATTCAATTTTAGTTTAGGAATATGGTCATAATCCTGTACCTGAGGTGGTGATGTAGCCCTACCATTGTGATTATATGCTTGAGGTCGACCTGGTGCTGGTGGTTGCATGTAGTTCTGATTTTGATCAACCTCATCCTCGTAATAGTCCTACACCTCTGCAGTAGCAGCAAGAGCTATAGAAGCATCAACAACAGTAGCAGCGGCATGAGAATTTTGTCCAGGCAAAAGATTAACATGGCCCGCTCCGCGGAGGGCTATTTCGCAACGTGGAGGTTGTTGTTGTTGTTGTTGTTGTTGTTGTTGTTGTTGCAATGGTGCAGTAGAGGGAGTAGGTGGAGGTAGATGCGCAAGCACTTCAGCAAACTTGGCATCCAAGTTGTTGTCAATTTTCTTCTCAACGTCATCAATCCTCGCTAATGCCTTGCCAAAACTGGCCATCACGTCTTCTACCCGTTGACCCAACATTTCCTGGAATTTATGATGGAGCTCCTTGTTCGTCATGTTCTCCCAGACCAGCTCATCCGCTTGTGATCCTGGCATGGTTAGCAGCAAGATAAAAACACAAGAATATGTCCTATAGACTGCTAGGAAGTGGTGGTGGTGTTGTGGAAAGTCACAAATCCGTCAAGCGAATCTCAAATTCTTACCAGTTCTTACCAAGCAACAGGTGGTGATTGGCAACCGTTGTAGCCAAAACTCTCAAAGCTTGGATAGAGAATTACCAGGGAGAGTCAAACGCACGACGTAGATGTATGTGGACCTGGGAAGGCTTATAATATGGTAGCAAAAAGTGTCAGTAATAACCAATTCAAAGATGCAAAGTTGAATATGAAGGAATTATGCCCTAGAGGCAATAATAAAGTTGTTATTTATATTTCCTTATATCATGATAAATGTTTATTATTCATGCTAGAATTGTATTAACCGGAAACCTAGTACATGTGTGAATACATAGACAAACTGAGTGTCACTAGTATGCCTCTACTTGACTAGCTCATTAATCAAAGATGGTTAAGTTTCCTAGCCATGGACAAAGAGTTGTCATTTGATTAACGGGATCACATCATTAGAGAATGATGTGATTGACTTGACCCATCCGTTAGCTTAGCACGATGATCGTTTAGTTTGTTGCTATTGCTTTCTTCATAACTTATACATGTTCCTATGACTATGAGATTATGCAACTCCCGAATACCGGAGGAACACTTAGTGTGCTATAAAACATCACAACATAACTGGGTGACTATAAGGATGCTCTACAGGTGTCTCCGATGGTGTTTGTTGAATTGGCATAGATCGAGATTAGGATTTGTCACTCCGTGTATCGGAGAGGTATCTCTGGGCCCTCTCGGTAATACACATCACTATAAGCCTTGCAAGCAATGTGACTAATGAGTTAGTTACGGGATGTTGCATTATGGAACGAGTAAAGAGACTTGCTGGTAACGAGATTGAACTAGGTATTGAGATACCGACGATCGAATCTCGGACAAGTAACATACCGATGACAAAGGGAACCGCGTATGTTCTTATGCGGTTTGACCAATAAAGATCTTCGTAGAATATGTAGGAGCCAATATGAGCATCCAGGTTCCGCTATTGGTTATTGACCAGAGATGAGTCTCGGTCATGTCTACATAGTTCTCGAACCCGTAGGGTCCGCACGCTTAACGTTCGATGACGATCTGTATTATGAGTTTATGTGTTTTGATGTACCGAAGGTTGTTCGGAGTCCCGGATGAGATCACAGACATGACGAGGAGTGAGGGAGTCCTGGATTAGGGGGTCTCCGGACAGCCGGACTATATCCTTTGGCCAGACTGTTGGACTATGAAGATACAAGATTGAAGACTTTGTCCCGTGTCCGGATGGGACATTACTTGGCGTGGAAGGCAAGCTAGGCAATACAGATATGTATATCTCCTCCTTTGTAACCGACCTTGTGTAACCCTAGCCCCCTCCGGTGTGTATATAAACCAGAGGGTTTTAGTCCATAGGACAACATACAATCATACCATAGGCTAGCTTCTAGGGTTTAGCCTCTCTGATCTCGTGGTAGATCAACTCTTGTAATACTCATATCATCAAGAACAATCAAGCAAGACGTAGGGTTTTACCTCCATCAAGAGGGCCCGAACCTGGGTAAACATCATGTCCCCTGCCTCCTGTTACCATCCGCCTTAGACGCACAGTTCGGGACCCCTTACCTGAGATCCACCGGTTTTGACACCGACATTGGTGCTTTCATTGAGATTTCCATTGTGTCGTCACCATAAGGCTTGATGGCTCCTTCCATCATCGCTAGCGATGCGGTCCAGGGTGAGGCTTTCCTCCCCGGATAGATCTTCGTATTCAGTGGCTTTGCACTGCGGACCAATTCGCTTGGCCATCTGGAGCAGATGGAGAGCTACGCCCCTGGCCATCAGGTCAGATTTGGAAACTTGAATTACACGGCCGATATTCACGGAGACTTGATCTTCAGCGGATTCGAGCCCATGCCGGACGCGACGCGCAGTCACGATGAGCAAGACATAACTCTACCGTCAGACAATGTTCGGGAGATCGCATCCGCAGCTACTCCGGCCTTTAATCCAGAGCAAGTCACGCCATCCGAGAGCGGAGGGATGGACCCCGCCATGGAGGCCGCACTCTCAGTGGCGATAGAGCTGGACACTGACTTCACCCCGTACGAGAGCCGTGTCGCCGAACCACTGGATTTATCCCCAGCCACGGACTCTGAGCCGCCTACATCTGTGCCTGTCAAAACTGACGGGTCAAAACCGACGGGGTACCGATCATGGAGTTCACCTGCGTGGATATCTTTCAGCACTCACCTTTCGGAGATGTGCTAAATTCATTAAGGTCCCTCTTCCTGTCAGGAGAACCCTGGCCGAACTATGTCCGGCTAGAATGGGATGCGGATGACGAAGAAATTTGCTGCCCACCCACCACCCACTTAGTAGCCACTATTGATGACTTAACCGACATGCTCGACTTCGACTCCGAAGACATCAACGGTATGGACGACGATGCAGGAGACAAACCGGAACCATCGCCCACAGGGCGCTGGACCGCTACTTCATCACATGACATATACATGGTGGACACCCCCAACGAAGCCAATGACGATGAGAAAGCGGAGGATGACCCCTCCAAGAAGCAACCCAAGCGCCGACGTCAGCAGCGCCGCTCTAGGTCCCGCCATAGCAAAAACAGCGATAATAATAGTCCACGTGACTCTGGAAGAGACGACAACTGCACCACCCCGGTGGCAGAAAATGATCAAGATGCAAAGTGTAAACATAGTACGGATCCGACGTCCGAACACGATGACGCCAAAGATAAGCCTCATCAATCCCCGTCTAGGGAAGAAAACAGTCCGGACGAGGATGCACCCATCATCCCGGAAACACACTTGGAGCAAGAGAACCTCCGCAGAAGGCTTACTGCCACAGCGAGAAGCCTGAAGAAACAGAAGCAAAGGCTCAAGGTCGCACAAGATACGCTCAACAGCAAGTGGAACAAAGTAACAAAGTATGGTGGAAGTTACCATCCAAATAGCTATCCAAAGCGTAAGCTATTACCGGAATTCGACGATGAGGCCTTAGAGCCCATACAACCGAAAAGTGATATGGCCAACCAGCCGGATCCACCACCCTATGAACGCGATAGAGCGGATAGCAAAATCACGCATAAGTCAACACACGTTCTACGTGAGAACTTGCGTCAAAAACCCGGCGCGACCAGATCTATCTATGGATCTAGGAAGCGCGCTACGGTACACAACCAACACTGAATACTACAACCGTCCGAACACTATGGTGCATCCCAATACAGGGGTGCCGCACACCCACTATGTTTCACTGATGAGGTGCTGGTCACGAATTCCTAGAGGGATTCAAACCAATGAACATAGAGGCGTACGATGGAATCACAGACCCGGGAGTCTGGATAGAGGACTTTATCCTCCATATTCATATGGCTCGTGGAGACGATCTCCATGCCATTAAATACTTGCCCCTCAAGCTTAAAGGGCCAGCTAGGCACTGGCTGAAAAGCCTCCCCGAAAACTCAATTGGAAGTTGGGAGGAGCTCGAGGACGCTTTCCGGGCCAATTTTCAAGGGACTTATGTCCGACCTCCGGATGCAAATGATTTAAGTCATATAATCCAACAGTCCGGAGAGTCCGCCCGAAAGCTTTGGAACAGGTTCCTCACCAAGAACCAAATAGTCGACTGTCCGGACGCCGAAGCCTTAGCAACTTTTAAACACAGCGTCCGAGACAAATGGCTCGCCAGACACCTCGGTCAAGAAAAACCGAGAACAATGGCAGCCCTAACAAGCCTCAGGACCCGCTTTTGTGCAGGCGAGGACAACTAGTTGGCCCGTAGCAGCACCAGCAACCCAAGCACATCCGAAGTAAGGGATGGCAATGGTAAACCACCACGCAACAAAAACAAGCGTCGAAATAAAGAAGGTAGCCCAGATAGCACGGCGGTAAACGCCGGATTCAGGGGCTCCCAACCAGGTCAGCGGAAAAAGCCTTTCAAAGGCATTAGAGAAGGACAATCTGGCCTAAACAAAATTCTTGACAAACTCTGTCAGATTCACGGCACCCCAGACAAACCTGCAAATCATACCCATAGAGAATGTTGGGTTTTCAAGTAGGCCGGTAAGCTAAACGCCGAACACAAAGGGGAAGAGACACCAAGCGAAGACGAGGATGAACCTCGCCAGCAAAGCACCGGAGGACAGAAAAAGTTCCCACCAGAGGTTAAAACAGTAAATGTGATCCATGTGACAAAGAGGAGAAGCAATCACGCACTCCGATGCACACGCGCCATAGAGCCCGTCACCCCTAGGTCCAACCCCTGGTTGGCCCGCCCGATCACTCTTGATCGTAGGGATCACAATACACATATCCGGCGCGAAGGACTGACGGCCTTGGTGTTAGACCCAATAATAAATGGGTACCATTTCACAAGGGTCCTCATGGATGGCGGCATTGATCTAAATCTGATATATCAGGACACGGTCCGCAAAATGGGGATAGACCCGACACAAATAAGCCACAGTAATACTACCTTCAAGGGAGTAATACCAAGCCAAGAGGCCCACTGCACGGGCTCTCTACTACTAGAGGTGGTATTCGGTTCTCCCGATAACTTCCGAAGTGAAACGTTAACTTTTCACATTGCTCCATTCCGAAGTGATTTTCAAGCACTACTCGGAAGGGCGGCTTTCGCTCATTTTAACGCAATACCGCATTATGCTTTTCTCAAGCTCAAGATGCCCGGTCCACGAGGCGTCATTACAGTTAGCGGAAACACCAACCGTTCTTTATGTATGAAAGAGGACGCGGCGGCTCTAACAGCCGCACACTAGACGACCTCACCAACCAGGAAAAATGGCAGGTCATCAAGACCACAGACACGGTTAGACGAGTCCGGCGTTCCATCATACATGCATGAGATTGGTTTTCGAACCCTCATAAAACGATACCAGGGGCTTCCCGCGTGTAACCAGGGCCAGCCCGGCTCAACTAGGCCTCTCTGGAATTTTGATAATTCATTCTTCCTTTTGGCACGACAACTTTCACCTAAGTTCTTTCCTTTTGCAGGTGACAATCGTGCTACACCCGTCCAGGACACGGCACAACGGAGATACAGGCGCAGACGTGCAGCAGGGACCCGCCAAAGGTTTCTTTTTAGATTAAGGCCCTGCGTAAACCTTTTTACTGTCTCTTGTTGCTCACATCCTCCGGATACTCCACACAACCGAGAAGGATGCCGGCGTTATTGGCATGTGGCCACGCCAGGATTTTGCACGTACCTAGACACATGGGGTTTCTTATAAAGGGCATTGTTTAGCCCGGTATATGTTATAAAGACCAAACACCTTAGGGAGTGTTCGGCGTCGCGAGTTTGGCCCTATATGCATCAGCTCCGAATCATGTCTTTGGTCAAATGTTGGGTTTGCCCAGCTCCCACGTTTTGGTACCTTACATTCCGTTATATCGGCTAAGGTAGCACTGGGAGAACTACTGCGATTGTGCCCTGGTTCATCCGGATGAGCACCTCAGTAGAGAAAGCCGAAAACTGACTGTCATGATATAGTGAGAGACTGGTCAACCACTCAATGACTAATCGGAATCTTTGAGATTCCTCCGCATTAACGAAGGGCCGTTTCTCAGTCATGTACGAACGTGCCCCGTATTCGGACGAGCGCAGAAGTACCAGGGGCTATATAGTAGCCCCACTGTCAAACTCCTATGGCTAAGTGAAAGTGTTAAAGCAATATAGTTCGATTGCCTAGTTCGCTACGCTATCGCCTCCTTAACGGACCAAGACGTTGAATCAAGTGTGGATATGCATCTTTTGTGAACACCCCCGCATTATATGCGTGGGGGCGAAAGCCGACGACTGCGAACTTTCAGGTTATATACATATATACATAAACGGCCGCACAGGAGGCATCATAGTACTTTCGGGCAAAAGTATAAATACAGCCTTGATTAATTCAGAAAAACATTGTTTGTACAATGGGACTACATGTCACTGGAAAATAATATTCTTCGAGCACTGAGCCTCTATCGAACGAGCGCCTTCAAGGACTTCTTCAAAGTAGTGCTCGGCAGCCACTCGGCCTATGGCCGAACCCTGTGCCGTAACAGTGGTGGCCTCCATCTCCGCCCAATATGTTTTGACATGGGCAAGGGCCATCCGCGCACCTTCTATGCACGCCGATATCTTTACAGCATCGATGCATGGCACAACATCAAGGAATTATTGCACTAAGCTAAAGTAGCTATTCGGCCTTGGCCCTCCCGGCCACAGGTGATCCACAACGGACCTCATGGCAAGTCCGGACAACCTATGGAGCTCGGCCCAACCGGTCAATCGCTCATTTAGCAGCAGCGGACGGACTAGAGCGTGAAACTGTGACCAGAATAGCTTTTCCACTTTGGGACCTTTCTGATCCTTGAAGTACTCGGCTGCATCAGCAGCACTTGCAGCCAAATCCATGTACGCATCCGCAGAACTCCATAGCCAGTCCAGAGGAGCATACTTCGGATCTCCGAACTTAGTCCACAACAAGAAGGGCTTCCCAGACACGATATCTGCAGCTTGATTCAGCTCCTCCTTCATTGCTCTAATTTTGGAGCGGGCTTCCTTGGCAGCCACCCGGGCCCTCTCCAAGTCCGTCGCCTTCGCCCGGTTTTCTTCTTCAAGAAGCTGGTAACGCTCAACAGCATCTTTTAACTCTACAACCATCTTGGCTATTTTTTCCTTGCTCTCGCAATGCGCGGCCTGTTCGGCCCTTAACTCTTCGGCCGCCATTAAAGCGGCCGCATAGCTACTCCTTGCTTGCTCCTTGGCTCAGGCAAGCTCCGCCGGAAGGGTCTCCATGGTGGCAGCTCCATCTGTAGTCACAACATATTAAAGATACTGGCATCATGCTGCTCTTATTATGTGACGATCACCAGAAAAATCACTCACCCTGTGCCTCGTCAAGCCGCTTGTTGACAAGCACAATGTCGGCATCTGCCGCATCCAGTTGCCGCTTTAGTTCGGCAAACCCATCAGTCCGGCTAGCCACCGGCGCTTCAACCACCTGCACATAAAGGCGGTCTGGTTATTACCTGGGACTATGATCCTGTGTTTGCCACTGTTCTTGACGACAACCAGAGTCTTAGGGGCTACTATCTGCATGGGCATACCTAGCGTATGCGGTACCGTTAAAGGCATACATTATTTCACGTACCTCGAAGCCTTTCAGCAGACTCATAAAAGCTTTGTGCAAACCGCTTTCAGCGGATGAAATCCTTTCAATTACCGTACCCATTAGCGTACGATGCGCTTACGAGATGACAGCTTGCCCCAGAAGATCCTTCAGCGCGTCCGACCGCACACTATACGGACCCTTGCTGTCGCTCCCCTCAGGAGCCAGATACTGGGGATTCTGGGCAGCCAAAGGGTTATCCTCTGGCCCTAGTGGATCCGGAGATACCCTTCGCGATGACACTTCAAGGTCGCCCGCTTCTTGAGCTGGGGAGTCCAGGGGAGGCGTTTCGCTCTCCATCATCTCCGGAAGAAGATCCCCCCAAGATGAACTCTATCGAGAAGAGCTGCGATCCAGACTACAATTTATAAGCATCGGTTATTGTCTTCGGAAGTAAGGTAGGATATCTTCACTATTAAGTACTTTTTGATTACTTACAGCTCGGTAGAGGGTTGATCCCCGTGCGGACGTTGTGCGGCAAGAATACCCTTCGAGGCAGGGCCCTCTGGCGGAGATTTCTTCTCTCGTTTGGAAACCTTAGTTTCCGGATCTTCAGAGGTAGTCCTCTTCCTTCCCTGGGGTGAGAGAATGTCAGATTCTTCCCCTTGGTTATCCTCCCTCGTGAAGGCGCTCATTCCCTCGATTGGAATAGGTAGCGATGGAGGCCCGCTTTCGCCCTCTTTATTCCCCCTTCATATTCCTTTGAAGGCCCTAGACAAGGTGCTGGCTCGAGCATCTTTTCCAGCACCGGATTGTCCAAGCCCTCAGGAAGGGGGGCCGAACACCGGATCATATTCGCCTTTGTTATCCAGTCCTGGTCAAAGAGCGATTCGTCATAATAATGTCATGATAAATAAAAGGACAGTGTGTTCGTCCATGGGATTACTTACTTGGTCAGCGGGGCGGTTGCAGCTCAGGCCCACGTCCTCGGTAGTGTCCGGACACTCTATTAGGGGTCCGAAGAACGATTTGTACATCTCCTCGTGCGTCATGCCGAGGAAATGCTGAATAGTGCGTGGTCCTTCCGGGTTGAATTCCCACATGCGGAGGGGCCGTCGTTTGCAAGGCTGGACTCGGCGAACCAGCATAACTTGCATTATCATAACCAGACTGAAATCTCCCCCGAAGAGATCTCGGATACGGCTCTGCAGTATTGGCACGTCCTTGGCTGGACCCCAGCTCAGCCCCCTGCTGATCCATGACATCAGTTGTGGTGGGGGGCCCGAGTGAAAGGTGGGGGCAGCTACCCATTTGGCACTTCAGGGAGCTGTGACGTAAAACCACTCCCGCTGCCACAATCCGGACACCTCTGGAAAGGAACCCTTTGGCCATGGAGCGTCAGCAATTTTGCTTATTAAAGCACCTCCACACGCTGCGTACTGCCCCTCGACCATCTTCGGCTTCACATAAAAGGTCTTGAGCCACAGGCCGAAGTGAGGGGTAATGTGGAGGAAGGCCTCACATACGATGATAAATGACAAAATGTGAAGAAGGGAATCCGGGGCCAGATCGTGAAAATCCAGCCCGTAATAGAACATAAGACCCCTAACAAAGGGATCCAGAGCGAGGCCTAGTCCTCGGGGGAAGTGGGAGACAAACAGAACGCTCTCGTTGGGTTCGGGAGTAGGGACGACCTGCCCTCGGGCGGGCAGCCTATGCGAAATTTCGGCGGTCAGATATCTGGCCTCCCTCAACTTCTTGATGTCCTCCTCCGTGATGGAGGAAGGCATCCACCGGCCTTGAACGCTGGATCCCGACATGATTGAAGGTCTGAAGCACCTGACTTGAGCTTTGGGTGTTGGAACTCGAGGCGGGGGAAGGATTCGATTGAACGCGGGCGGGAAAAAATAAAAAGCCTTGTCCCTTTATAAAGGGGGTGAATATCAGGCGTCCTCCTCATGGTCGTTTGAGACTTACCTAAGATCTAGGAGTCATACCAACAGGCATGGTTGGGTTACCCACGTTTGTATTGATGATAATCCCGTGATAAGGGGAACACGATCTCTGCTTTGACGAGACGTGTCAAGGAAACCGCCTCGCGTTATGTGCGGGTCTGGTTGAAGAAAAACGGTTCAAATGATGACCGAGCCGTGGCGTGATGTCATGCTGTCAAAACGTGTCAGCAGATTAGATTTGTGGAAATATTATTCTCTCTACAGTGGTATGTGGAACTTATTTTGCAGGGTCAGACACTATCCTTGTATTCAAACTCTTCCGTGGTGTATTCGGAGGAGGAACCCGCCTTGCAATGCCGAAGACAACACTGCGCGCTGGACTCATCATCATTGAGGCCTGGTTTAGGGGCTACTGAGGCAGTCCTGGATTAGGGGCTCTCCGGATAGCCGGACTATATCCTTTGGCCGGACTGTTGGACTATGAAGATACAAGATTGAAGACTTCGTCCCGTGTCCGGATGGGACTTTACTTGGCGCGGAAGGCAAGCTAGGCAATACGGATATGTATATCTCCTCCTTTGTAACCGACCTTGTGTAACCGTAGCCCCCTCCGGTGTCTATATAAACCGGAGGGTTTTAGTCCGTAGGACAACATACAATCATACCATAGGCTAGCTTCTAGGGTTTAGCCTCTCTGATCTCGTGGTAGATCAACTCTTGTAATACTCATATCATCAAGAACAATCAAGCAGGACGTAGGGTTTTACCTCCATCAAGAGGGCCCAAACCTGGGTAAACATCATGTCCCCTGCCTCCTGTTACCATCTGCCTTAGACGCACAGTTCGGGACCCCCTACCCGAGATCTGCCGGTTTTGACATCGACAAGGAGTCTCGAAATGGTCGAGACATAAAGATTGATATATTGGAAGGTTATATTCGGACACCGGAAAGGTTCCGGGGTCATTGGATAAATACCAGAATACCGGGGAGTTACCGGAACCCCCCCCCCCCCCCCCCCCCCGAGGGGGGGGGTCAATGGGCCTTCATGGGCCTTAGTGGAAATAGAGGCGGCAAGGGAGCTGTGGGGCGCGCCCCCTAGGCCCAAACCTAATTGGTTTAGGGCTTGGGGGGCCGTCCCTCTCTTTCCTTCTCCCCTACTCCTCTTTCCTTCCCCTCCTAGTTGGACTAGGAAAGGGGGAGCCTACTCCTAGTAGGAGTAGGATTCCCCCCTTGGGGCACACCCTATGAGCCCACCGCCCCCCTCCCTTTGCTCATTTATATACGGGGGCAGGGGGCACCCTAGAACACACAAGTTGACAATTGTCTTAGTCGTGTGCAGTGCCCCCCTCCACCGTAATCCACCTCGGTCATATCGTTGCAGTGCTTAGGCGAAGCCCTGTTCCGGTAGCTTCATCATCACCGTCATAACGCCGTCGTGCTGACGAAACTCTCCCTCGACTCTCAGCTGGATCTAGAGTTCGCGGGACGTCACCGAGCTGAACGTGTGCAGATCACGGAGGTGTCGTACCTTCGGTGCTAGGATCGGTCGGATCGTGAAGATGTTCAACTACATCAACCGCGTTGTCATAACGCTTCCGCTTACGGTCTACGAGGGTACGTGGACAACAATCTTCCCCTCTCGTTGCTATGCATAACCATGATAGATCTTGCGTGTGCGTAGGATTTTTTTTGAAATTACTGCATTCCCCAATAGAATAAACACTCAACGACGGTATTGTGCTGGTCGTAGGCTAGACCGTACTAGAGACGTGAGCCTAGAACACTAACAAAATCACGGCGCGGCACGTAAACAAGGGATAAGCACACTCTGGATTTTTTTCGCTCTTTTTTGCGCTCCTTTTTTGCGAAAAATCACTATAATGGCGAGTATCTTAAAACTCTTCCCAAGTCAAAATAATAGGATATGCACAACATTTTTTGACTATTTTTTTGGAAAGTAGGGTAGCGACGACGAAAAAGTGCGACAAAAAATCACTATGATGGCGAGTGTCTCAAAACGCTCCTTGGGACCTAAAAATAGGATAGGGTAAAAATATTTTCGATTGCTGAAATTTTGTCCTAAAAACTGCCATGGGGTCTCTAGACTTTTGTTCTTTTTTTTCCAAAACCTACTCAGGCAAGGAAAGACGAATCGGAAAATAGATGGATCTCAAAAACAAACCTAATATGAAAAGAACTTAGATTGGTGGGGCATATATGGTCGTAGGATATGGCAGGGCTGGTGCTATATGGCAGTGGTGGTGGTATATGGCAGGGGTGGTGGTATATGGCAGGGGTGGTGCACTACAAAAAAAAAGATACATCCGTGACATTTTGGGGCCAAACGAATTTTTTTTCTGTCATACATATGACACTTCTATGACGATAATTGTGACAAAACCCGGTATCATCATAGATGTGGTGGGCTCCTACTTCTATGACAAAAAATCACGTCCTGGGCGGGCCGGAGACGCAGCTGCATGACATTCTTTGGGCCGTCCATGACGGAAAAAACCGTGGTAGAAGCGAGGGGGAGGAAAATTTCGGGGAGTTCCCGGTTACGGTGGGAGGTCGGGGGCCGAGCGATGTGCGTTTCTCTCGTACACGCACGCGCGTGTGTGCGAGGCGTTGGCTCTAACTGAACCCGAGCGAGGCGTTGGGCTCTAACTGAACCCGAGTGATTGCACTGTAGGCTACACGTTACTGAACCCGATCGATCGATGGCTGGTAACTGAACCCGATCGAGCGATTCCTTGGCTACTGCTGCTAACTGAAGCCGATCGATGGGATGAACAGTGAGCGTTG
>NW_024113948.1:0-9053 GCF_003073215.2 Triticum urartu
TTTGCTTAATTACTGTTTCAGACGACAACACCGCCCCCTCCGATGGGTTCTACGTAGACCTTGACGTCGACGAGTGACTAGCCACCCAGGTGGTGATCCTAGCCATGGAGGGCCCTATGTAGATAGACAGGCCTCGAGAAGCCTTCTTTCTTTCTAGAGTCTATACTCAGACTAGTTGCTTCCGCATGTGCTTGTATGATTGTATGACTTGAGTGTCGGGTCATGTGACCCCTATCTGTATGAACATGTTATGTATGGCTCTCTGGAGCCTTTAAATAAAGTACTTGAGTTGTAGAGTTTTGTTGTGATGCCATGTTGTATGTACTCATATCGGGCATATTGTGTGTATGATTGAAATGCTTGGTATGAGTGGGATCCGACAATCTAGTTGTTTATCCTTGGCAGCCTTTCTTATGGGGAAATGTAGTCTAGTGTTCCTCGAGCCATAGTAGTCCGCTACAGCCCAGTTCACCGGAGTCCTGCTAGCCCAAAACTACTGTTTAGGACACTTGACTGGCCGGCATGTGTTTCACTTCGTTCCTATGTCTGTCCCTTCGGGGAAATGTCACGCGGTGACTTCCGGAGTCCTGTTAGCCCAGTGCTACAGCCCGAAATCACTCGCTGATGACCGACATGCTCGATGTGATTCATGTATGCCTGTCTCCATAGGTCTGTGCCGCTTTGGGTTCACGACTAGCCATGTCAGCCCGGGTTCTCTGTCATATGGATGCTAGCGACAGTATCATATACGTGAGCCAAAAGGCGCAAACGGTCCCGGGCCATGGTAAGGCGAAACCCGTGGGATACCGTGCGTGAGGCCGCAAAGTGATATGAGGTGTTACCGGCTAGATCGATGTGGCTTGGAATCGGGGTCCTGACAGCGTTGGCATCATAGCCGGACTGCCTGTAGGTTCGTTGAGCCAAGCTGGTCGATGTTGACTCTAGAAATGCTTTAGTTATATGTAGGGGAATTGATTGTGGGAGGGAACGTAAGGTTATTTTACTCCTTTACCTATGCCTCTGATCTGAGTCGTTCTCTTCTCATTCAACGTGGGTTAAGGACTAGGCTCTCTTTTTCTATCAGGTTCACGTGTTACTAATCCGTAGTAGCTTATAGGATTGTTGTTACGAGTTCCAGTTAAGTTCCTACTATTCTTAGTATGTTGCTAATTGGATCAGAACCTTGATATGATATTGTTGAGTGGTATTGCAAACTGTTGTGGATGTCTCAAATCTTTTTCTGAGCATTTACAGTTGTTATGCTGTCTAATTTTCCCTAGAAATTCTGATGTCTTTGCCTTGTGGTTGTGCTTTCAGATGGCCAACCGTGTTCATAACCAAGTGGTTCGCCTGACCCGGTGCCTCGACGTGCCTGGTCATACTGCTATGTTAGTCCGGGTAATGATCGAGACGAGTTACCGTTGGTATCCCGAATACACTATCGAAGAGCAGTTGCGCGACTTTAATCAAAGCCAGTATTTCTGCACCATCAGGATATTTCCTTCTTATCCTGGATCTACCGAGCCCCTTCACTGTTCCTATGGACTCGGGGTTACTGTTGAGATGGCTGTGCAGGATGCTGCCTATTCCATGATGACCATCATGCGAGTCCGGACTGGCCTGCTTCGGAACACCGACTTCCGTTACATGCCAGCTTCACTTCCAGGAGCGCAAGGGTATCTTCAGGCTATCTATGCTGACTCCACTCAGGAGGACTCATTAACTCGTACCACTGCCGAGATGCTCGAAGATAAGGACCGAGAGAATCGGGCCTTGAGGCTGGAGCTTTTCAATACCCGTGCTGATCATTGGGCCACATTGACTCGGTTTGCACCTGCGGTGCAAGCTGGATGTATGGATACAAGGGATCTGTATCATGTGAGATCAGCTCTGCCAGACATGGTGGATTGGCGTGATGTGGGAGGCATCACCCCACCCCGTGGTCCCCGCAGGCCACCGTTTGTTGGTCCAAGACCTCATCCTAGCCCCTATGGTCCACAGGCTCCTTAGGACCGTCTGTTCCCGGATGGTCACGTTGAACTTCCAGGCTATGGAGGTGACTTCTATGAGGACTACTACGGAGCTGTCTGAGTTAGTAGTAGTACCACTAGTATTGTAATAGTTGTATCTCCACTGTCCTATGTGACTTGTGGAATATGACTTTGCGTGTAATCGATTCCGGAGGTGTAGACAAATAATGTATAGGAGCTTGGAATGCCTCCGATGAGATGTAACGTCTTTCATCATAGTTGTACTGTAGCTTGGGTTGTACTAAACTATGCATGATGTGTATGACCGTTGGTATATATATGGCAGTTTTATATTACCATGACATACGGATGAACATCTCTGCATTCCGTGTTATCCATTACATTCTGCACTCCCTTGCTAAGTTTGAGCCATCTTTGTCTAAACCGTTGCCTTGTTTTCTCCTAGGATGGTCAACACCCGCAGCAACCCTGCTGCTCCAGAGTAGGGGGAAGCCAGTGCAGCTAGAGGTGAAAATCTGCCTCACCCGCCTTCTCTGGCCGAAGTGATGCTAGAAGCGGAAAGAAACAAGCGTGAGACTAACCGCCTGCTGGAGCGGATTGAGCAGAACACTGCACGCCACCCACGAAATGACTTGGTGTCAATCAATGACTTTATCAAGCTGTACCCACCAAAGTTTAACCATTCCGTCGAGCCCCTCGACGCGGATGACTGGCTTCGCATCATCACCCACAAGCTACGTTCTGCCAACGTAGCCGAAGCCGACAAGGTTACTTATGCTGCCTATCACCTCGAAGGCCCTGCTAGCCTCTGGTGGGAAAATTTTGAAGCTATGCGCCCGGTCGGCCAAATCACTACTTGGGCTGAATTCAGTGAGGCTTTCTGTGAGCATCACATTCCGGAAGGTCTCATGGATCGCAAGAGGGAGGAGTTCTGCAACTTCACCCAAGGAAGACTGACTGTGGATGCATATAGTCGTGAATTTGGGAATCTGGCACGCTATGCTCCCGAAGAGGTTTCTATTGATGCTAAGAAGCAGGCAAGGTTCCGCAAGAGACTTAGCCCTGAGCTTCGTCGCGATCTCCGTCTGCATGAGTGCACATCCTTTCAGAAGTTGGTCAATAAAGCCATCAGTGCTGAGACAGGCCAGACTGATTATGACGCTTCACGCAAGCACTCCCGTGATTTTGGCTCTTCATCCGGCTCTGGAGCTCAGAAGCGCCGGGTGTGGATTCCAAGCACGGCACTGCCACCCAGGTTCATCCCGAGGCCATCCTTTGAGGCGCCTCGTCCCAACCAGCAATTTGCACCGCCCAAGCCCTATGGTGGCCCCGCTGCTAATGCTGCTCCATGCCCCAATGTGGTGACATGCTTTAAGTGAGGAGAGCCGGGTCACTATAGTCGAGAGTGTCCCCAGAACAACCCCAATCAAACTGGAAAGTCCGTTGGCCGTGGTAAGCCCGCGGGAAAAACATTCTACGCCAAGCCGGCCACCACTGCCCGTGGCCAAGTCAACTATGTTTCAGCCGAGGAGGCTCATGAGGATCCTAACGTCGTCCTTGGTACGCTCCTTGTTAACTGCCATCCGGCATCTGTTCTTTTCGATACTGGAGCATCTCATTCATTCATATCCGTGAACTATGCTCGATTGCATAACACGACATTCTGTGACATGCCCACTTCCATGGTAATTCAAACTCCGGGTTCCAAATGGCAAACTTCTAGAGTAAGCCATGGGAACGAAATTCTTGTCGATAGACTTGTCTTCCTTGCATCCTTAATAGCTCTCAAGTCCTCGGACATAAACATCATCTTGGGTATGGACTGGATGTCATCTCATTATGCTAAGATTGATTGTGCCACTAGAACCGTTCAACTTACTCACCCGTCGGGCAAGACAGTTAATGTCTTAACTCGAGTGGCCAAGCGCCAACTTTACTCCCTAAATGCCAACCCCCTTCCAGACCTTGAAGATGTTCCGGTAGTCCGAGACTTTCCGGATGTCTTTCCAGAAGAACTGCCAGGTGTTCCACCTGACAGGGATGTCGAGTTTGTGATAGACCTTGTTCCGGGAACCGTTCCAATTGCTAGAAGACCCTATAAGATGGCACCCCTAGAACTAGCCGAGCTTAAGAACCAACTCGATGAGTCCTTGAAAAAGGGTTTCATCCGTCCTAGTTCCTCTCCTTGGGCTTGCCCCGTCCTCTTCGTCAAGAAGAAGGATGGAACGGATCGAATGGTTGTGGATTACCGACCTGTCAACTTGGTCACCATCAAGAACAAATACCCGCTTCCCAGGATCAACGACCTGTATGATCAGCTCGCTGGATCCTCAGTCTTCTCCAAGATGGATTTGAGGTTGGGCTACCATCAAATCAAAATCATAAACGGGGACATTCCCAAAACGGCTTTTGTTACTCGTTATGGCCAATACGAGTACACCGTTATGTCCTTCGGTTTAACCAATGCCCCAGCCACCTTCTCCCGGTTAATGAACTCGGTTTTCATGGAGTACTTGGACAAATTTGTCGTAGTGTACCTCGATGACATACTCATCTACTCCAAGAATGAAGAGGAACATGCCGAACATCTAAGGCTGGTATTGATGAAACTTCGAGAGCATCGCCTTTATGCCAAATTCTCCAAGTGTGAATTTTGGTTGCCAGAAGTAACCTATCTAGGCCATGTAATCTCTGGTAAGGGTATTGCTGTCAATCCCGAGCGAGTTCAAGCCGTCCTTGATTGGACTCCACCTGAGACGGTTAAGCAAGTTCGGAGCTTCCTTGGCTTAGCGAGCTATTGCCGCCGCTTCGTCGAGAATTTCTCCAAGGTTGCTAAACCTCTAACTGAACTCCTCAAGAAATATAAAAAGTTCGAGTGGACTCCACAGTGCCAGTTCAGCTTTCAGGAACTGAAAAGACGCTTGACATCTGCTCCCGTACTGGTACCACCAGATTTCTCCAAGGACTTTATTATCTATTGCGACGCCTCGCGACAAGGGCTAGGTTGCATACTCATGCAAGATCGTCAGGTAATTGCCTATGCTTCACGGCAATTACACCCACATGAGGAAAATTATCCCACACATGATCTAGAGCTTGCAGCTGTAGTCCATGCACTTAAAACTTGGCGACATTACCTCCTTGGTAATCGTTGCAAGATCTTCACCGATCACCAAATTTTGAAATATATCTTCACCCAACCAGATTTGAATCTCAGGCAAAGACATTGGGTTGAGTTGATCTCGGACTACGACTTAGGAATAACTTACACCCCGGGCAAAGCCAATGTCATGGCTGATGCGCTAAGCCGTAAGTCCTATTGTAACAACCTGATGTTACAACAAAGTCAACCACTTCTCCATGAGGAATTTCGTAAGCTAAATCTTCACATTGTTCTTGAGGATTCCTATCCACCCTGGTGGCGAAACCTACCCTTATGGATCAAATCATAACCGCCTAGCGGTATGACAAGGGCATACGGATTAAGGAAAACATTGCTAGCGGAGTTGCTAAATGTTTCTCCATGGATGAGCGAGGTCCTGTCTTCTTTGAGAACCGTTTGGTGGTTCCCAAGAAACAACATCTGTGCCAGTTGATCCTTAAGGAAGCTCATGGATCCCCTCTCACCATTCATCCCGGTAGTACTAAAATGTATCAAGACGTACGCCAGAGGTTTTGGTGGACTAGGATGAAGAGAGAAATCGCTCAATACATTGCTAGCTGCGACGTCTGTCGTCGTGTTAAAGCAGAGCACCAACGGCCTGCTGGCACCCTTCAACCTTTGGCTATTCCTGAATGGAAATGGGATAAAATCAGTATGGATTTCATCACTGGGTTTCCCAGGACCAAGAGAGGGAATAATGCCATCTTCGTTGTGATCGACCGACTTTCCAAAGTAGCCCACTTTCTACCTGTTCGTGAGAGTATCACCGCTAGCTAGCTAGCCGATTTATACATCTCCCGAATAGTGTCTCTTCATGGTGTTCCATTGGAAATTAACTCATACCGTGGGAGTCTCTTCACCTCTCGATTTTGGGAAAGTTTCCAAAATGCTATGGGAACTCGTCTCTCTTTTAGTACCGCCTTCCATCCTCAATCAAGTGGTCAAGTGGAGCGAGTCAATCAAATTCTGGAAGATATGCTCCGAGCTTCTGTTATCTCGTTCGGAATGAGTTGGGAGAAATGCCTTCCATTCGCGGAGTTCGCTTATAACAATAGTTATCAAGCTAGCTTGGGCAAAGCTCCTTTCGAAGTTCTTTATGGACGAAAATGTCGAACACCTCTTAACTGGTCAGAAACCGGGGAAAGACAACTCTTTGGCCCGGATATGATTCAGGAAGCAGAAGAGCAGGTTCGCGTTATTCGTGAGAAATTGAAAGCAGCCCAATCTCGTCAAAAGAGTGAATATGATCGTAAACATAAGCCTATGACTTATGAAGTCAACGAGAAGGCTTACCTTCGGGTTACTCCGTTAAATGGAACCCATCGTTTCGATATCAAAGGCAAATTGGCTCCTCGTTACATTGGACCCTTTCGCATTCTTGCCAAATGAAGAGAAGTTGCCTACCAATTGGAACTACCTCCGCATCTTTCCAGAGTTCACGATGTCTTCCACGTTTCACAACTCAGGCATTGCTTCGCGGATCCTATCCATGGAGTGGACCACGAAACGCTTGATCTACAAGATAACCTCTCTTATCGGGAATATCCCATTCGTATCCTTGATCAAGCCGAGCGTACCACTCGACGTCATAATATCAAGTTTCTCAAGGTTCAATGGTCACACCATTCTGAGAAAGAAGCCACTTGGGAAAGGGAGGATCGTCTTCGACTCGAGTACCCCACCTTCTTTCCAGAGGATCCTAAATCTCGGGACAAGATTCTTTTGAGTGGGGGTGAGTTGTCACACCCTAGCTAGTTCAAGCATTAGAATGTGCATCATTTTTAAATTCCTCTTAAATTTGAAATGGGGAAAGCAGAAACCCCCAACACCCCCTGGAAACAACTAGGGTTTACTAAAATTATTTTCAATGAACCTGAAATGCCCTTCTAAAAAGTACACCCTCTTTGTCTTAGGTTAGAACCTCTGGCAAAATTGGTGCACAATTTTCTAGGTCAACAGAAGGTCATTGAATTAAATCATAAGTATTTGAATTTGGGCATTTAAATACCATAAAATAATTTAAATGCTCAAATAATTCTGGGAATAAATGTTTCCTGTTGGAAATATTCTAAACAGAGCTCACATTTATTTTCAGGATTTTTGGAAATTTTTACTATTTTTAATAAAGCTAAACAGTTGCAGTTAAATAGAAAACAGAAACAAAATCAAAAAAAGAGAGAAGGAAGCCCACCTGGGCCTTACCAGTGCTGGCCAGCCCACCTGGCTCGGCCCAGCCTACTGGCTCGGCCAGTCGTCGTCCTCCTCGCGCCAGGAGGCAGGGGCGCGTGCTCGCCGCGCGCCGGCCACGCGCCGGCCACCTCCTTCTTCTGCCGACGCCCGGGAGACGCCCAGGGACGCCACGCGACCCCCACGTCCCCCTCTCATCCTCTCTCACTCTCCCCCTCGTCTCCCTCACTCTCTCCCGCGATGGCCGAGCGCGTCCCTCGCCAACGATCGCCGTAGTCGCCGCCAGAGACATCCCCTCGCCCCTCCGACGAGCCCATTAGCTCCGCCTCGACTCCCTCGCCCTCCCCACCGAGCCACACTTCGTCGGAGGCCCTGCAGCACCGCCATCGCCGTCTTCTTCAACCTCTGTCCGCCGAGATCGCCGGCAACCGTGCGCCCGCTCCGTTGCTTCCCCCCAGCTCCCCAAGACCACTGCTGCACTCCCCGTGAGCTTCTCCTTCGATCCACACCTCCCCCTTGCTCGTTTGCGTTGTGTAGTCGCCGCCCTCTTCAAGCCCGAGAGCTCCCTGCCGCCGGCCATGGCGCCGTCGTGGCCAGAGCCACAGTGGCTCGAGGCCAAGCTCGCAGTTGTGCTCAGCGCAGCACCAGGAACCCGTAGCCACCACCAGCTCCTTCTCCCGTGCACCGTAGCCTCGAAACCAACCTCGCCCGAACTCCGGCTGCCGCCACGAGCTCGATTCCGGCGAGCTCGCTCCACCCCAGCTCCTCCCACTTGCCCCACTAGATGCGCGCGAGCCCTAGCTACATGTAGCACATCTCCGCCGTCGTTTTGGTCGCCTGAGGGCGTTTTCTGAAGCCCTCCGTCGTCTCGGCCTCGCCGGCGACTCAACGCCGGTGGGATTAGCCCTGTTGACCGGTGGGTTTGACCACTGACGTGGACTGGGTGGGCCTAGTTTGACTCCCCTGAGTCAATGACAAGTGGGCCCCCTCTGTTAACTAAATCAGATTAGTTTTAACTAAGGATAATTAGCTTAATTAACTACTGACAAGCGGGACCCACCAGTCAGGTTTGACCTGGACGTCCCCGTTGACCACTGACGTCACCCTGACGCAATGCTGACGCAGTAATGCATTTTCTGGATTTATTTTTATTCAGGAAATTCTAGAAAATGTTTAAAACTTCTAAAAATCATATAAATTCAACCGTAACTCCAAATCAAATAATTTATATATGAAAAATTATCAGAAAAATTCAGTCTATCCATCTGTAATGGCTTCATGCATGACAAAACAAGTTTACCTTGCTGTTTAAGCAGAATAAGGTAATGCACAAATAAGGTCATGTTTAATGAGCTAGTATTTGAATCTTTGATTCAAATGAGTTCATCCCTTTCTATTTTAGCTTGCATTAGGCCAAGACACATTCATATTGCCATGTCATAGCATGCATCATATTGTTGCATATCGTCGTGTGTTGATTGTGTCCCGATGTGTTCTTCGTGGTAGGTTCTGCCTCCGAGGATATTCACGAGTATCCAACTGAAGGGCAGTATCCCGCTACCACTCCATCAGGAAAGCAACCCATTGATCATTCCGATACAAACCCATGTTCCGCTTCTGCTCTTGTTTACTGCATTAAGACAACGTGTTTCAAACTGCTGTGTGCTACGGTAGTTGAACCCTTATCCTCTGCATGACCTGTCAGTGCCACA
>NW_024113949.1:0-10368 GCF_003073215.2 Triticum urartu
TGAGGAATATTTGTCTTACAAGGAGTTAAGACGTGGACTTGTATCTGGTTTGTATTAGAGATAGACTAGTCCTAATCCAACTAAGACTAGTCATGTAAACCGCCCCTTCAACATATATAAGGAGGGGCAGGGCTCCCCAAAGGGGGAGAAGGAAGAAGAAACAATTTCTAGGGCTAGACACAAAGAGCCGGTTTACCGGCGACTCTCTCGTGATCATAATGAGACCTAGCCTCAAACAGCATGTAGGGCTATTACCGGATGATGTTTCCCGGGGCCCGAAGCTGTCTAAATCCTTCTCTTGTGTTGCGTCTCTCGATTCCGCTCAACCCCTCTCAAGCTACTACAAAGATGCGTTGGCCTCACGACTAAGTCCTCACACTAGGACATCTGCCGTGACAATTCCACGACAGTTGACGCCCACCGTGGGGCTCGCGCATGGTGGTGTTGAGTTCTTGGAGGGCGCTATCCCAGGGATCGAGAAGCTCCGTCTGGCTTATTGAAGAAGTTTTGGCCGGTTCGTCGGAGAGTTCCAGCTAGCTCGTCGAAAAATTTCCATAGGGCTCATCAAAAAGTTCCGCCGGCTCGTTGGAAGGTTCTAGCTGGATTATTGAAAAGTTCCGAGCACTTCGACATAAGGTTCCATCTGAATCACCAAAAGGTTCCGATCGCCTCGACGAAAAGTTCTGTCCGAATCCCCAATGGGTTCAAGCCGAATCGCTGAAAGGTTCCATCCGAGTCGATAAAGAGTTCTGACCTAGATTATGAAAAAAGTTTCAGCCGGATTATCAGGAGGTTCCGGTTCAAAAGTTTCGGATTATCAAAAGTTCCGGACGGATTATCAAGATGTTCCGGTTCAAAAGTTTCGGATTATCAAAAGTTCCGGACGGATTATCATGAGGTTCCGGTTCAAAAGTTCCAAACGGATTATCAAGAGGTTCTGGCTCAAAAAGTTCCGGCCGGGTTATGTGGAGACCTCAGGCACTAGAAGACACAGAACCAATCAACTCTTCTGTCAAAAACAAAAGCAGCACTATGCATTATCCAGTGTCAGTATCCGGCAAAAAATACTAGGTGTTATTTTTCCTATGTATTTTATCAGTACATGTTAATTCATCCAACAACAATTACTCTAGTCTGTAATGTTTTTACGCAGGGCAACTATTAAAAAAAGGGTGGGGGTATACCACGGATGCATGTTCGGCTGTGCCGCAAGGCTTCACGGACAAGCGTGTCAAGGTCCGGTTTACATCAACGTGCCGGCCGACTCGCCCATCGACGCCGCATTACAACGCCACAAACGACTCGCCCGCCCGCCCTCGCGACCGGTTCACGCGTCCGCATCGGCTTACAATGAGGAGGACAATTTGCTCGTCCGCACTGGCTTATAAACGCCGCGGTCGATTCATCTGTCTGCTCCCGCGGCCGATTCACCCGTGAGGGATTTCAGTTTCACCTAGTGATCATCATATTCATGGCGGATTATTTTTTGGCCTAAACACATCAGGTGATGTCCATCTAAAATATATTTTATTAGCACATATTATTTTTGTCAAAGATCAGTTTATCTTTGCCTTGGTCTGCAATATTGTTATGCAGGACAATTATTCACTGCAAAAGCTATGGTTGCGTCATGGATGTATAACTCGCGCCACCACTATAATGCGCTAGTATTTTACCATGCCATCAAGATTGATGGATATATGTGCAAGCCGCCATTCTGCAGACCGTTTTACATCAATATGATGTGGCTAGCTCGCCCGTCCATGCCGGTTTACAACGCTGCGGCCGATTCATGTGTCCGTGCTGCCTCTGAAGCCACGGTCGTCTTTGTCGTCCATCTCCCGAGGCTTGGTCTACATCAACACATCGGGCCGCATCTGTTTACATGAGCTGTTTATTGTGTATAAAGCCAGTCACTACTCGGGTAGCCCTGTTTTCTTTCAAATTGGAGGCAAATTATCATCAACCACCGTTTGCACTGGATGGCTCAATGAGCAGGCACACAAGTCGCTGCCACTGCAGTTTGGTTATCTTCAAATAGCCAGTTGGAAGGAACCATTGGCCGAGTTGCTGACACAGCTCATAAGGGATCATTTATAACCCGCCGCAGTCACCTCAACCTTCTGTGGATTCACATCGTGCTATCAACACCAATGATATACAACTTATGCCGGTTTATATCACGGTCAAATATGGAGAATCTCAAGCCAACTCCTCGAGTCACCTTGAGACTCGGGGGCTACGATGACATGACTCAGCAAATCTTGCCAGTTTCAGCAAATTTAAGAACCCCAGGACGATGGAGGGAAACATAACCGGTCCCGGAGGCTACTGTTATATTGATGAAAATTTAAAGGTCGTCAGAAAATTTCTGGCTTAGAAATTATATAACATTTACAAAATCCTGGCTCAATGAAGAAGTTCCAGGTCATCAGAAAGGATTTCGGTTTAAAATCCGATTCAAGGGAAATCTGTTCTCCCACAAAGCTCTGAAGCTCTCAAATTCGGTTTAAAAATGTCCAGTTCAAAAAGGAATTAACTTCTCTCAAGTTCGAGTTTAAAGGCCATCAGAAAATTTCCGGCTGAAAATGAAGATTCCGGCTCAAAATCCGGCTCAAGGGAAAGATGTTTCCCATAAAGCTTTGAAGCTCTTAATATCCGGTTTAACATCCGGTTCAAGAAGAAATATCTCTCGCGGAAGTTCGAGTTCTCAGAAAAGTTAAAGGTCGCCGAAGAGGACCTGTTGCCATGATGCGCGGTTCAAACATGGGTTATCCTGCCTTATTGGCATATCATATTATTGATCACATGGGGGCTTCTGTTTATAAAGCGGTGTTCTGATTACATATTGATCTGGCTATCAAGCCAATATTATCATAAGACCACAGCTCTGGTTACTTCGGTAATTCGGCTATCAAGCCAATATTATCACAAGGGGCCAAAGAGAGTTTGTTGCACAACACAGCTCAAACATGGGTATCCCTTGAGCATAGCTCACAATATCACTTGGGGGCTATGTTCGAACCATAGTCACACCTCTTGATAGGCTTAAGGCCACCAGGGAAATCATTTGGGGGCTCTGGTCGTATCCGAACCATAGTCACACCTCTTGATAGGCATAAGGGCAGGGAAATCACTTGGGGGCTTGGTCGTATTCAAACCATAGCCACACCTTTTGATCGGCGCAATGCCACAATTATGACTACATGGGGGCTCTAGTCGTATCCGAACCATAGCTTAAACCCTCTTGATCATACATATACATCATCATATATTGCATCATACATTGCATCATCATTACATCATCATAGCATGTATCATATGTGCATGGATATACTGGTGTTCATTAACCCGGCTTGACTTTCAACGGCAAGTTGTTTGTACATGATCACTTATAATCCGTCGCTTATTAACCCGGTCTGGTTTTGACTATAAGTCGCCAGTGTTATATATGGATAATCCGGTGTTTATCACAACCCGGTACGGTTTTATTATAAACCGGCACAATATGGAAGGAGTTATCAGTACTCATGATTAGGGTTATCGCCCTTACTACAAAAGTTGGTCAACCAGCGATGTGATTCAATGTCACATGTATCATTTATTTTCATATTTGATTACCTTTTTACAGCCTTGGTTATAAACCCGGGTTATATGTTGGGCATTATGACCCGTCCGGCAGTAAACCGCAAGGACACATTAAATTTGTTGTATGCAGAAATAGGTTGAATAAAGCATGATTATAAATCACCGGCGTTTATTAACCCGGCCTGGCTTTCGACTATAAGTCGCCAGTATGATGATAAATTATCCAGTGTTTATTAACCCGGAATGGCTTGGAATTATAAGTCGCCAGTATATATTTGGATTGCGCCATTGGAATCATGCGCTCATAAATCATTGGATTATATTATTCAAATCTTCAAATAGCTAACATGGCTGGATTTTATTATGGTTATCAATACTAGTATTATGATCAAGGTTTTCAAAGTCGCTTTAGCACAATGGCTATCATATTATCAATGGATACGATTTATTCTACAATGGAGGGAATAGTCCCGAGTCACTGCAGGCTTAGGACCCGGCACTTGGGGGCTACATTATTCAAATGGAGATTATATCAAATATGCAAGTCTCATGTTGCTGCAAGCGTGCACCATGACACTTGGGGGCTAATGCAAAGCCATTTTTATTGGCCTTATTGAAGACCCGACTCATCACATCATAATGAGCCGGCCCTTGGGGGCTACCAATTGCTCCTATCAATGATTCAAGGTACAAAAGTCTTAATCTGTTATATTCAAAGGTCCAATGTTCAGTTGGTAAAACACAAAGCTCTTAACCTTGTGGACGTGGGTTCAAGCCCCATGGTGGAGTTACATCATATGATGTTATTTTCAATGAAGCGTGATTATATCTATAAAGTCCCTACTCATTATTGCATAATGACCCGGCCCTTGGGGGCTACACTGGTTGAAGTTTTTTGAGCATCAAGCAATTACAAGTCCCAGGTTGCTACAAGCATGACAACCCGGCACTTGGGGGCTACATATGTGGAATATTCAGTTGTGACTAGTGACTGAGATGAACAATCTGGAGTTCTTCAGGGTTGCAACATTTATATTGAAACAAGTCTTAAGCTATCACTATGTTCTCCTCTTAAGACTTGGGGGCTACAGGTAATATGCATATATAGGAGGAACATCTTCAAATTCTCAGTTTTGGGCAAATTAGGAAGATTAATTGTGTGACCCGGCGTTGTCAACAATCATAACTCGGTGTCTATAAATGGTCATGACCTAGGATCATCAGTTTTTATAACCCGGCAATTTTGGCAATGATAAACCGGCAAGTTCTACATTTTCAAACCAGCTGAATATCAGTTGAATATTTGAAGACCAATATTTTTGTTAAATCAGAGCATTGAAGGCCGACTCAAATGGATTCTTTATTAACAATATTTATTCTACAAGCAAATTGATTATGAAGCTGGTCTATTGACTCAAATTTTCTAGAAAGAGGAAATGACAAGGACTTAAGGATGATCAGGTGCCGGTTTACAAGAATTCTTAACCCGGAGCACAACCTGTCAAATTTGTTCTTGTGTTTATTTTGTAGGATAAGTTTACCATGGATAAATCCAAGCTAAACTTGGGGGCTAATGTCGGGGATATACCCCATGGCGTAGCCCGGCCGGAAGTATAACCTGGCCGGACTTGGCGATTCACCGGCGACCCGCACTGACCAGACGGTTTACAAGCAACCTGACTGAACATTATGATTCACTGGTAACGCGGCGGGCGGGACAGACGGATGATAAGGCCCAAGGCCCAGAAGGCTGGTTCATGTTATGGTGGGCCGGTTTAAGAGGAAAGGCGTGAGGAATATTTGTCTTACAAGGAGTTAAGACGTGGACTTGTATCTGGTTTGTATTAGAGATAGACTAGTCCTAATCCAACTAAGACTAGTCATGTAAACTGCCCCTTCAACATATATAAGGAGGGGCAGGGCTCCCCAAAGGGGGAGAAGGAAGAAGAAACAATTTCTAGGGCTAGACACAAAGAGCCGGTTTACCGGCGACTCTCTCGTGATCATAATGAGACCTAGCCTCAAACAGCATGTAGGGCTATTACCGGATGATGTTTCCCGGGGCCCGAAGCTGTCTAAATCCTTCTCTTGTGTTGCGTCTCTCGATTCCGCTCAACCCCTCTCAAGCTACTACAAAGATGCGTTGGCCTCACGACTAAGTCCTCACACTAGGACATCTGCCGTGACAATTCCACGACAGTTGACGCCCACCGTGGGGCTCGCGCATGGTGGTGTTGAGTTCTTGGAGGGCGCTATCCCAGGGATCGAGAAGCTCCGTCTGGCTTATTGAAGAAGTTTTGGCCGGTTCGTCGGAGAGTTCCAGCTAGCTCGTCGAAAAATTTCCATAGGGCTCATCAAAAAGTTCCGCCGGCTCGTTGGAAGGTTCTAGCTGGATTATTGAAAAGTTCCGAGCACTTCGACATAAGGTTCCATCTGAATCACCAAAAGGTTCCGATCGCCTCGACGAAAAGTTCTGTCCGAATCCCCAATGGGTTCAAGCCGAATCGCTGAAAGGTTCCATCCGAGTCGATAAAGAGTTCTGACCTAGATTATGAAAAAAGTTTCAGCCGGATTATCAGGAGGTTCCGGTTCAAAAGTTTCGGATTATCAAAAGTTCCGGACGGATTATCAAGATGTTCCGGTTCAAAAGTTTCGGATTATCAAAAGTTCCGGACGGATTATCATGAGGTTCCGGTTCAAAAGTTCCAAACGGATTATCAAGAGGTTCTGGCTCAAAAAGTTCCGGCCGGGTTATGTGGAGACCTCAGGCACTAGAAGACACAGAACCAATCAACTCTTCTGTCAAAAACAAAAGCAGCACTATGCATTATCCAGTGTCAGTATCCGGCAAAAAATACTAGGTGTTATTTTTCCTATGTATTTTATCAGTACATGTTAATTCATCCAACAACAATTACTCTAGTCTGTAATGTTTTTACGCAGGGCAACTATTAAAAAAAGGGTGGGGGTATACCACGGATGCATGTTCGGCTGTGCCGCAAGGCTTCACGGACAAGCGTGTCAAGGTCCGGTTTACATCAACGTGCCGGCCGACTCGCCCATCGACGCCGCATTACAACGCCACAAACGACTCGCCCGCCCGCCCTCGCGACCGGTTCACGCGTCCGCATCGGCTTACAATGAGGAGGACAATTTGCTCGTCCGCACTGGCTTATAAACGCCGCGGTCGATTCATCTGTCTGCTCCCGCGGCCGATTCACCCGTGAGGGATTTCAGTTTCACCTAGTGATCATCATATTCATGGCGGATTATTTTTTGGCCTAAACACATCAGGTGATGTCCATCTAAAATATATTTTATTAGCACATATTATTTTTGTCAAAGATCAGTTTATCTTTGCCTTGGTCTGCAATATTGTTATGCAGGACAATTATTCACTGCAAAAGCTATGGTTGCGTCATGGATGTATAACTCGCGCCACCACTATAATGCGCTAGTATTTTACCATGCCATCAAGATTGATGGATATATGTGCAAGCCGCCATTCTGCAGACCGTTTTACATCAATATGATGTGGCTAGCTCGCCCGTCCATGCCGGTTTACAACGCTGCGGCCGATTCATGTGTCCGTGCTGCCTCTGAAGCCACGGTCGTCTTTGTCGTCCATCTCCCGAGGCTTGGTCTACATCAACACATCGGGCCGCATCTGTTTACATGAGCTGTTTATTGTGTATAAAGCCAGTCACTACTCGGGTAGCCCTGTTTTCTTTCAAATTGGAGGCAAATTATCATCAACCACCGTTTGCACTGGATGGCTCAATGAGCAGGCACACAAGTCGCTGCCACTGCAGTTTGGTTATCTTCAAATAGCCAGTTGGAAGGAACCATTGGCCGAGTTGCTGACACAGCTCATAAGGGATCATTTATAACCCGCCGCAGTCACCTCAACCTTCTGTGGATTCACATCGTGCTATCAACACCAATGATATACAACTTATGCCGGTTTATATCACGGTCAAATATGGAGAATCTCAAGCCAACTCCTCGAGTCACCTTGAGACTCGGGGGCTACGATGACATGACTCAGCAAATCTTGCCAGTTTCAGCAAATTTAAGAACCCCAGGACGATGGAGGGAAACATAACCGGTCCCGGAGGCTACTGTTATATTGATGAAAATTTAAAGGTCGTCAGAAAATTTCTGGCTTAGAAATTATATAACATTTACAAAATCCTGGCTCAATGAAGAAGTTCCAGGTCATCAGAAAGGATTTCGGTTTAAAATCCGATTCAAGGGAAATCTGTTCTCCCACAAAGCTCTGAAGCTCTCAAATTCGGTTTAAAAATGTCCAGTTCAAAAAGGAATTAACTTCTCTCAAGTTCGAGTTTAAAGGCCATCAGAAAATTTCCGGCTGAAAATGAAGATTCCGGCTCAAAATCCGGCTCAAGGGAAAGATGTTTCCCATAAAGCTTTGAAGCTCTTAATATCCGGTTTAACATCCGGTTCAAGAAGAAATATCTCTCGCGGAAGTTCGAGTTCTCAGAAAAGTTAAAGGTCGCCGAAGAGGACCTGTTGCCATGATGCGCGGTTCAAACATGGGTTATCCTGCCTTATTGGCATATCATATTATTGATCACATGGGGGCTTCTGTTTATAAAGCGGTGTTCTGATTACATATTGATCTGGCTATCAAGCCAATATTATCATAAGACCACAGCTCTGGTTACTTCGGTAATTCGGCTATCAAGCCAATATTATCACAAGGGGCCAAAGAGAGTTTGTTGCACAACACAGCTCAAACATGGGTATCCCTTGAGCATAGCTCACAATATCACTTGGGGGCTATGTTCGAACCATAGTCACACCTCTTGATAGGCTTAAGGCCACCAGGGAAATCATTTGGGGGCTCTGGTCGTATCCGAACCATAGTCACACCTCTTGATAGGCATAAGGGCAGGGAAATCACTTGGGGGCTTGGTCGTATTCAAACCATAGCCACACCTTTTGATCGGCGCAATGCCACAATTATGACTACATGGGGGCTCTAGTCGTATCCGAACCATAGCTTAAACCCTCTTGATCATACATATACATCATCATATATTGCATCATACATTGCATCATCATTACATCATCATAGCATGTATCATATGTGCATGGATATACTGGTGTTCATTAACCCGGCTTGACTTTCAACGGCAAGTTGTTTGTACATGATCACTTATAATCCGTCGCTTATTAACCCGGTCTGGTTTTGACTATAAGTCGCCAGTGTTATATATGGATAATCCGGTGTTTATCACAACCCGGTACGGTTTTATTATAAACCGGCACAATATGGAAGGAGTTATCAGTACTCATGATTAGGGTTATCGCCCTTACTACAAAAGTTGGTCAACCAGCGATGTGATTCAATGTCACATGTATCATTTATTTTCATATTTGATTACCTTTTTACAGCCTTGGTTATAAACCCGGGTTATATGTTGGGCATTATGACCCGTCCGGCAGTAAACCGCAAGGACACATTAAATTTGTTGTATGCAGAAATAGGTTGAATAAAGCATGATTATAAATCACCGGCGTTTATTAACCCGGCCTGGCTTTCGACTATAAGTCGCCAGTATGATGATAAATTATCCAGTGTTTATTAACCCGGAATGGCTTGGAATTATAAGTCGCCAGTATATATTTGGATTGCGCCATTGGAATCATGCGCTCATAAATCATTGGATTATATTATTCAAATCTTCAAATAGCTAACATGGCTGGATTTTATTATGGTTATCAATACTAGTATTATGATCAAGGTTTTCAAAGTCGCTTTAGCACAATGGCTATCATATTATCAATGGATACGATTTATTCTACAATGGAGGGAATAGTCCCGAGTCACTGCAGGCTTAGGACCCGGCACTTGGGGGCTACATTATTCAAATGGAGATTATATCAAATATGCAAGTCTCATGTTGCTGCAAGCGTGCACCATGACACTTGGGGGCTAATGCAAAGCCATTTTTATTGGCCTTATTGAAGACCCGACTCATCACATCATAATGAGCCGGCCCTTGGGGGCTACCAATTGCTCCTATCAATGATTCAAGGTACAAAAGTCTTAATCTGTTATATTCAAAGGTCCAATGTTCAGTTGGTAAAACACAAAGCTCTTAACCTTGTGGACGTGGGTTCAAGCCCCATGGTGGAGTTACATCATATGATGTTATTTTCAATGAAGCGTGATTATATCTATAAAGTCCCTACTCATTATTGCATAATGACCCGGCCCTTGGGGGCTACACTGGTTGAAGTTTTTTGAGCATCAAGCAATTACAAGTCCCAGGTTGCTACAAGCATGACAACCCGGCACTTGGGGGCTACATATGTGGAATATTCAGTTGTGACTAGTGACTGAGATGAACAATCTGGAGTTCTTCAGGGTTGCAACATTTATATTGAAACAAGTCTTAAGCTATCACTATGTTCTCCTCTTAAGACTTGGGGGCTACAGGTAATATGCATATATAGGAGGAACATCTTCAAATTCTCAGTTTTGGGCAAATTAGGAAGATTAATTGTGTGACCCGGCGTTGTCAACAATCATAACTCGGTGTCTATAAATGGTCATGACCTAGGATCATCAGTTTTTATAACCCGGCAATTTTGGCAATGATAAACCGGCAAGTTCTACATTTTCAAACCAGCTGAATATCAGTTGAATATTTGAAGACCAATATTTTTGTTAAATCAGAGCATTGAAGGCCGACTCAAATGGATTCTTTATTAACAATATTTATTCTACAAGCAAATTGATTATGAAGC